>NC_141032.1:39655000-39837500 GCF_052040795.2 Danio rerio
GGCAGCAACTCAATGCATTAAGGCATGTAGACATGGTCAAGACAATCTTCTACAGTTCAAACCGAGTATCAGAGTGAGAAGAAAGGTGATTTAAGTGACTTTGAATGTGCCATGGTTTTTGGTGCCAGATGGACAGGTCTGAATATTTCAGAAACTGCTGATCTACTGAGATTTTCACGCACAACCATCTCTAGGGTTTACAGAAAATGGTCTGAAAAAGAGAAAATATCAAGTGAGCGGCAGCTCTATGGGCACAAATGTCTTGTTGATGCCAGAGGTCTGAGGAGAATGGCCAGACTGGTTCGATTTGATATAAAGGCCAACTGTAACTCAAATAAGCACTTGTTAAGCACAAATAAGCACATCCAGCCTTGAAGCGGATGGTGCAAATTATCTCAGACAGGTTTTTTGAACATGACAAGGAGTTCACTGTACTCAAATGGCCTCCACAGTCACCAGAACTCAATCCAATAGAGCATCTTTGGGATGTGGTTGTCAATCACCAGCGATCTCTCCCATGCAGATCGCTGGAGAACTACAAATTTTCCAGCGATAGAACTACAAGATCCAGTCATACACTGCACACATACACACACACACACACCGGTTCCTAATTTTGTGTGATGGCTATCACTCACAGCTGAAGCTGCTCATGGACAGATTACGGGACTATTTATACAGCACACAAACACACAGACTTTGCTGAGTCTTACTATACTGCTTGTGAACATTACAATGTGTTTTCCTTGCCTTGCCTTCTGAGTTTTTAAACCTTTCTTTGTTTTATTTGTTCACATTGCTTGCTGCCTGCCTTTTGACCATCTGCCTGTTTTATCGACCACTACTCTGGATTTCCTGTATACTGATGTTGCCCTTGTGTTGACCATTGCTAACATTACCATTCTGCTAAATAAACCTTTGTTTGGTTTCGCACCCCTGTTGTCAATGTCACCTCACATTACAGTGGTGGAACGGGAAATTCACATCATGGATGTACAGCTGACAAATCTGCAGCAACTGCGTGATGCTATCATGTCAATATGAAACAAAATCTCTGAGGAATATTTCCAGTACCTTGTTGAATCTATGTTATGAAGAATTAAGGCAGTTTAGAAGACAAAAGGGGGTCCAACCTGTTACTACTAAGGTGTACCTAATATAATGGCCGGTAAGTATATATATATACACATAAAATGAAAAGTAATTTTAGAGGAGTTAATAATAATATAATAATAATGTCATAATTAAGAACCTTTTTTATCACATTCACATGCTTTATTTCAAAAGTTAGGAACAACAACTATGAGAAGAACATCAAAGTAGAAGATCAATGCTTGATATCAAAGTCAAACTAATAACAGGTAAAATTTACGGTACATCTTTTGTCCATGAATCTGTAGTTACATTTTCTAAGAGGTTTCAAATGATCAAAAAGCAATCCTTTTTATCATAGGTGTAAATTAACGCTCATTTCATGGCCTGACTAAACATCTCCAATCTGCCTTCTAGCTTTCCCACATCAAGTGCATTCAAATGAGCCGCAGTGACAGGGGCTGATGGGACGTATTGATGCCCAGGTGATGAAGCTGATCCTGGGGGACCAGAAAGACAGATCCCCTTTATCTGCTCTCCCCTCCAGCACCACTAACCGCAATCACAGCCACCGTGAGCAATGAGACCCCCGAGACCAAACCATGATATCACTTTGATCTGAGAAACAGAGAGAGAGGGAAGACCCTGGTCTCGCCTCGGCCCTTCAGGAGAGGTCATAAAACCGGCTCCATTAGGCAGACTCTTCAATCTCAGCACCAATATTTACTTTCCAGGCCTTCATCAGTGAGATCAGCCTAGACTCAGTGTCTCTTTTTTTTTTAGGCCAGCTGTTGCATTGAAGATACAGTTACTTAATGTTTGCACAATTTCTATATATTTATATATATATATATATATATATATATATATATATATATATATATATATATATATATATATATATATATATATATATATTTATTTATTTTATTTTTTTTTTTAATTATTTATATATTTACATATATTTAAAAAAACATATTTAAAAATATATATTTACATATATAAAAAAATATATATATATTTTATTATTATTTAAATATTTTATCATTATTATTTAAATAATGGATTTTTTAGACATTGATCCACAATCATTTTTATTTTATTTGGTATTTTCTTTAACAATTTATTTTTTTCTTTTACAATTCACACACACAAACATATACATAATTTGGTATATGAAGGTTGAAATTAAACTTAATTTATATGGTGTCCAAATTCAGGATTTAAAATGTGTTTAAAGCGCTGAGCAAAGGGCAAATAAAATCAGAAGAGCACATGTGTCAGACTAACTCACATCAGCTTACCAGGCAATAACTGACCTTTTAATTAAAGATAAAAGTTTTTAATTCTTTTCAGAAATGGAAGATAAAACCAGGTGATGACCTCATATATTTCTTATCAGATTTTCATTACATGCGAACGGTAGGAGATGGATTAAAAGGTGAGATGATCCGATACATGAGTGAGTAATATTGAAGGTGAAGACTGGGGTGTGTGTGAGTGTGTGTAGATGCAGTGTAGTGAAAAACTGATTTTCACCTTACTGATTTATTATATTTTAAGCATCTTTTTCAAAATTTAATTTTTCAGTTCATCAAATAAATTGAAATATATGTCAAAGATGAAGGTTTTTATTATTAAAGGAAACCAATATTATAAACTACATAGTCCTGTGTAAAAAGAAATGTTCAGTATTTATTTCAGGTAAAGAAAAAAAAATGGCATACCATTCAATAAATGTTCAATACCTTGCGTAATATAATATAATGTTTCCCAGTACTGGGTTGCAGCTAGAAGGCCATCAGCTGCGTAAAACATATGCTGTGGCGACCTCTGAAATACAGACTAAGCCGAAGGAGAATAAATATAATATAATATAATATAATATAATATAATATAATATAATATAATATAATATAATATAATATAATATAATATAATATAATATAATATAATATAGTTTCCCGCTACTGGGTATCAGCGGAAAGGGCATCTCCTGTATAAAACATATGCTGTAATGGTTTGTGGTTCATTCCGCGGTGGCGACCTCTGAAATAGAGACCAAGCCGAAGAAAAATGAATTAATGAATATAATATAATATTGTTTCCCAATACTGGGTTGCAGCTAGATGGGCATGCGCTGCTTAAAACATATGCTGGAATAGTTTGTGGTTCATTCCGCTGTGGCGACTTCTAAAATAGAGACTAAGCAGAGGGAAAATGAATCAATCAATGTAATATAATATAATGTAATATAGCTTCCGAATACTGACCTGCAGCTAAAAGGGCACCTGCTGCATAAAACATATGCTGAAATAGTTGGTGGTTCATTCCGTTTTGGTGACCACTGAAATGGAGACTAAGCTGAGGGAAAATTAATTAATTAATTAATATCAAATAATATAATATAGTTTCCTAGTAATGGGTTGCAGCTGGAAGGGCATCCGCTGCGTAAAACATATGTTGGAATAGTTGGTGGTTCATTCCCCTGTGACAACCCTTGATAAATAAGGAACTAAGCCAAAAGAAAATGAATATAATATAATATAATATAATATAATATAATATAATATAATATAATATAATATAATATAATATTTGCACATACAGTAGTTTTATATTGAAGCTATATTATCTATTCTCTATGTATTGTAACAAACATCTGATATAGCTATAAAATGTCAGTGTCTTAAATCTTAACCCGACTCTCTTTTTCAAAGATCCACACATCTAATAGTCCAGTGACAATATATTCTATCTGACTGAGTGAATCTGGAGCTCATTAGTGTGTGTTGACATGAGGAAACAAGAGTCTGACTTCCATCAGGCTCTGATAGATCACATCAGCGCTGGACTGCAGGCAGGTATTGATCAGTCTGGAGACGTGTGTGTTTGTGTGTGTGTGTGTGTGTTTTAGAGTCACTATCGGTCCATACCTTGTAATATTGCGCAGTATGAGGCCTGTCTGCCTGCAACACTCTTTACATTGCTGTTCAACAAGGCATGAGAGCTCCTGTATTGCTCAAATAGAGAGAAGCTCAGAGACAAACAGTGTGTGTTTGTGTGTTTTAGAGTTCATTGTTCTTTTTTTCTGTTTCCTTTCTCCGGGGGCTTTTTAACAGAAATCTACAGCACAATTGAGCTTGTGCTGAATATTTAAGCTCTGAATTTTTCTAACTGTGCTTCTAATATGATTCTTAACTTGTGTTTCGGTCTGTTTTAAATGATTGTGAACATTTTTGGAGTACATGGGTCTTGTTATACAGTAGAAAGACCGACTCAACACACCCAGATAATTTTTAAGTATTTCATTCATTCATTTTCTTTTCGGCTTAGTTCCTTTATTAATCTTCGGTCACCACAGCAGAACCACCAACTTATCCAGCATATTTTTTGCGCAGCAGCTGCCCTTCCAGCTGCTACCCATCACTGGGAAACATCAATACACACTCAATCACACACATACACTATGGACAATTTAGCCTACCTAATTCATCTGTACTGCATGTCTTTGGACTGTAGGGGAAACCGGATCACTCAGAGGAAACCCACGCAAATGCAGGGAGAACATGCAAACTCAAAGAAACGCCAATTGACCCAGCCGAGGCTTCTGTCTGTGAGGCGACAGCACTACCTACTTGCGCCACTGCGTCACCTGTAAGTATTTAATGTCTTGTAAAAATGTTAATGTGCATGACGATCTATTTTGTATGTTGGCTTACTATCTTGGGTGAATTTTTTAGCTTAGATTTACGCACACACTCACTAAAAAATTTAAAGGAAAAATCTAATTTCATGCAAAATTGTACATAAAATCTGATGTGAACTCTGATTTTGATCAACGAAATACAATTTATGAAAGTTTTTGAAGTTGTTAACTATTTTATTATTCATTCATTTTATTTTTGGCTTAGTTCCTTTATTAATCAGGGGTCACCACAGCGTAATGAACCACCAACTTATCCAGCTTATGTTTTACTCAGCGGATGCCCTTTCAGCTGCAACCCATCACTGAGAAATGACTATATTATTAATTAAGTATCATTAATTAACACAGTATAAGTCAAACTATTATTTGTTGTTCCTAAAACTTGGGATAGGCGACAAGACTTTTGTCAGGTAGTGTAGTTATACAGTTAAAGTTATGCAGTGATTTTTTTTTTCTTTACTTCAATATTGAACAAAAAATAAATACACAACAAAATTTTTAAATACAAAAAGGAGCAAAATAGTTTAATGTTTATATGTGACTAAAATCAGTTGGTAGCTTTGTTTTGCTCCTTATCTATGTCAAGATTTATGTAGCAATAATGACCATCTGACTGTGCGTAATCTCTACTGTTTGTGTCAGTTTTTGGCAGGATTGTCTCTAGGAACACCCAAATATACTGTTATCATCAGGGGTAATAAACCTCAGTCGAGGACAATGAAGAGAAAACTCAGACAGCACAGGAACATGAGAGGGGAGCAATCTGAGCTTATCATTGTCCCTTGAGTCTGATTATACCCGCCCAAAAGCCCTAAAACTGTTCTTTAACAGGATAGCCACATCAAAATGTGGTGAAAATGGGTTAGAAATGAGAGGTTATAAATCACTGCCATTTGAGCTCTTACAGTGTGTATTCAGAGTGATTGTTTCGATGTATTGATTGAACTTTATATGGCTTCTGTCGTATCGAGCAAATATATTAAAAGATTAATAATGTTCAGGATTGATCCGGAAGGGAACGGAGAGGGCTGCCTGATGGCTAAACTCATAATACACCTGTACACTTGAGGTTTGGGTTATTACTGAATCTTTTATCACCAATACTTCAGTGTCAGTTTGTGTTAGTGTCTCTGTTGTTTTTAACAGTGCACCAATGCTTATAAAGCTATCAGACCTTTCCCAGTGTCTTGATTAGCATGTGTCCAAACTGATTGTTTTCAGGGTTAAGCACTTTAAGAAAACACTGGAATATCATCATACCACCTAATCCTTTCCTGTCCACTTTCCTCTCCCTCTACTTAAATGTCCAACAGGCTTATTCTGAAAACACCCCCATGTACATTTCTGGAGATTGCGAATTATGTAGCCAACATATGTACAGTATGACTGCATTTTGTCTTTAAAACGATTGCTATGAGGCGGTATGATGCCTTTCCTTTTCGTGCTTACCAGTTACATTTACCTGTTATTTGTTGTTTGCCCTGTAGCTTGCCATGTACTTCGGCGGACTTGAGATGCAGTGAGGAGTTGACACTGATGACAGGGTTTGAGTCCAGCAAAGAACGGTTTCAGAAAGCAGGTAAGACAAAATCAGTTGCCAAAAAATAAAATAAAATAAACAAGTAAATGACAGGGTAAGAATGTGGTAAAATCTAAAAACGTGGTAAAAATCAGGCGAGGGCTTTTCTTTGTCTAGATGGCTTTTTTAAAACACTGTCATATGGGTTTAGTGAAGTGGGTGGGCGGGTCAACTGGTACTTTTGAAAACACTATTGGTTGGGTTTAGGAGAGGAGGGTGGGTCAGTCATTCATTCATTCATTCAGTCAGTCAGTCAGTTAGTCATTTGTTCCAGAGCGGCCTCTGGTGGATTTACTCATAAAGAGCAGGCAATTTTGAGGAGACAATTTTGACAATTTTGAGGAGACAGTCTTCGCTGCAGCCCTCAGCTTGATGTTGTAGTTGACCATGTCCGCTTTGTAGTTGACGATTGCCTACATCTCCCTCTACCCTAAACACAACCATCACAGTAGCATGGGCGTTACCCAAGTGTGCGGTACAAGGTCCACTACATAGTTCATGATTGCCTACGCATCCCTCTACCAGAAACCCAACTATCACAGTAGCATGGGTGTTGCCTTAGTGGGCAGTACAAGGTCCACAACATAGTTGAAGATCGCCTACACCTCCCCCGACCAGTGCACGTGCACAGTTAGGGCTCAACTTCTCTTGAATAAAAAAGTACTCTTCAAAAATGCATTAAAATGCCCCCCCTGGTCTTCAGTTAGCAACCGTCAACCAGTCCACCTCAACCCCCCACCCCCAGACTCGCAATCTTCTTCCCTACATCCCCCCTTCTCTCTCTCTCTCTCTCTCTCTTCAGTGCGCTATCTTTTCCCACTCACCCAACCCCCCCATGGCAAAATGATGACCCGTACTAATTTCTTTTACATATTATTTTTTAGGGTGCATTAAGTTGACTACAAGTAACTGTGAATACATTTATTTTGTTTAAACTGTACACATAATATACACTGTAAAATCTAAAAAGTTAAGGTAACTCAAACCATTTGAGGAAGCCGATTGCAACAAACCATTTAAGTTCAAATCTAATCCTAATGAGTACTGTGAACTTAATCCATTTGAGTAAGTGAAACATTTTAAGCACAGTAAAACCTGATAAATGAAGAGAACTCAAACCAACTGAGTACTGTAAAACCCGATAAGTTAAGGCAACTCAAACCGTTGGAGGAAACTGGTTGCTAAAAACTATTTGAGTTAAAAAACTAATCTATATGAGTATTGTGAACTTACTCCATTTAAGTTGAAGTAATTAGTTATTTAATTATCTCATTACCTTCAACACCGAGTTCAAAACTCTTTTCAAATGATTAGAATTAACTTTCGGTACATTTTGAGTTAACTACACTCATTTCATTTGGTTAAGTTGACTGTTGGGTTTTACAGTTTAATAATTGTTATGCATTTCAAATAAATGCTGTGACATTGTAAATATCAGAGAATCATGAAAATAATCTATAGTTTTTTATGTAAGAGAATATTTTTAAAATTGTTAATAAAAACATAAGTTTCTTGAAGGTATTTTAAAAGGCTGATTTGTCCAGCTATAGAGTTATGTTGGCTTTTGATATGACCGCAGATAATCATAGACAACCACCTTAAAACAAATGCACAACTCCCACAAACTCCATGTGACCCTCTCTCTTGCTGACAGCTCTGTCAATGGCCCACAATCTGAACTGAAGATGACCAGCAGGAATGACTCCCTGTCCTCTGCATGACCCGAAGTGTGTGTGTGTGTGTGTATATGTATGTGTGTGAAGGTATCCGTCCACTAGACCTCTATCCAATCACTTAATCATGTACTGTCCACCAGCTAACACAGTCTGTCTGGAGGAGATGTGGGCCAGTGTGGTCCGTCAGTAATCAGCATGGCATTTAGTCATTCCCTGCCAATTAGTGAAGCATTACCTGCCCCGGGTCAATGGCGGAGCCGCACGTCATTCGGCTGATGAAACCGGAGCAATGTGCTCTCGACTGAGGGATCATTTGATGTCGAATCCCTATCCTGGTGCACAGAGGGGTCATGCCGAAATCTCCATCACCTGTGAGGCACATGCCAGAGGAACATGCCTTTTAGTGAACGTAAGAGAGCAAGTTTGCTACTGAGGAAACGGCAGGTGTTAAGGGAGAAATACACCAGTTCAGTCCTGAACAGGGTAAGGATATGTTTCAACGTACATATTCTAGGTATTGAACTTGGACTGAAAGCCTTGACAGTGACAAAACCTTCAAAGGACTCAACTAATCTTTGCTGAGAAGAATTGTTGTGTGCACAGAGAATTCGTCCAATGTTCACTTTAATAATGAAAGCAGGTGTCCGTTTTTTTTTTTTTTTTTTTTGGGGGGGGGGGGGGGAGGGGGGGGGGGGATCATTAAACTGGGGAAAGGCTAAACTCAAAGTGTGTTATAATGTGAAAGGTTGTTTGCAGAATGTTTTCTGCACTATAAGCTGTTTCCCTGTCACACAGAAAAATGAGTAAAGAAGTTCTTTGAAGCAGAAAAAATTAGATGAAATGGCTGCCCAGAACCAAAATAGGCTCATTCTGAAAATGTACTCTTCTTTACGTTTAGATCGCAAATTATGTAGCCAGAAGTATATATGGCTGCATTTTGTTACCGAAAACTACGGAGTGGTATGACATTGTTTCTTTTCGTGTTGACCAGCTGATCACTTACCTCCATATGGACGGCTTTCCCACTATTAACAGTTTGTCCAGTTAGCTCTCCATGTACGTCGGTGAACTTGAGATGCAGAGAGGAGTTGACCCTGACGTCTGGGTTTAAGTCTGGTGAAGAACGGTTCCAGAAAGAGGGTAAGACAAAAACAGAAGCCAAAAAATTAAATAAACAAGTAAATAACAGAGTGAGAATGTGGGAAAAACATGGTAAAAATCAAGTGAGGGCTTTTCTTTTTCTGAATTGCTTTTAAAAACTGCTCTTTAAAATAGGGAAGTTGGTAAGCGGGTCAATAGGTGCTTTTGAAAACACCATTGGTTAGGTTTAGGGAAAGTGGAGGGTGGGTTGGTCAATCGTTCAGTCATTCAGTTAGTCAAACAGTCAGTCGACAGCAGTCTCTGGTGGATTTACGCTAGAAGAGCAGGAGTTTATGGCACTCGCAAGAGACATTTAAGATGTGAAAAATCGTACACAGATGTATATGCGAAAACAGAAACGGCAAAAAAAAAAAACGTACCTCCTAGGACGTATTTGATGCTCTCCAGAAATGTATATAGAGGTATGTTTTCAGAATGAGCCTGGGTTGGCTGTAACACACCACTGTAAATTTTAGAACGGTCTAGCTGTACCAGGTGCAAATGCATGCTGAGCTGCATGCAATGCTTTTAATGCGCACACCTAACCCTGCCACTAACCCTACCTATTACATTGATGCCATTAACATATTGTGTATATCGTATAGATTATATTACAGCCATTGATCAGCATTAGTTCATCAGTGAGCATCTGTCAGGCTACTATTGTCTGTTTGGTTTCACACATAGCCTCTTTTTGGGCTCACATTGGAGGGAGTTTTCCTAATAGACCTTGTAGAATCCATTCCAGTTGTAAAGAATACTGAAAAATCATACTCAAGTAAAAGTACCATTACTTGCCTAAAAATGTACTACAGGTAGAGCAAAAGTATCTGTTGTAAATATTACTCAAAGTATGAGTAAAAAGTAGAGCTTTCTAAAGTACTCAAGAGTAGCGAGTAGTGAGTATTACACTGTTAAAAGCTGATGCAATTACATGTAATTTGTGCAAGTGTGTGTAAACGTAACATTCTGTAGTGCACCTAGTTATTGCTCAAAAGGAACACAACATCATAAGATGTTAATATAGTGTTAGATTTATATTATGATATCAGATGACCAAAATTCAATGTCTAGCCAGCGTCTAAGGACATTGTTATTTTGATGTCCAATAACAACATCAAATTATGTTAAAATTTGGTTGATTTTAGCTTGATAGAAAGTGACCAAAATCAAACATCGAGCCAACATTTTAAACCAATGTCATATTGACAACAAAAACTGACATTTGTTCATCAGGTATGGCAACCAATATCCAACATCTGATATGTCATAGCGATTATGTCAACACAACATCAAGCTGTAACATCATTAGACAATGATATTTGGATTTATTTTTAAATTTGGTTATATTTGGTTTTTAGATTTGAGGACCTGATGTTGAGTTTGACACCAACCCGATTTCCAAACAAAATGCAACTTCCCCATGACATCATGTTGACGATTGTGCCTGCTGGTTGTTAAAAGCCATTTTGGTCATCATACAGTAAACATCTGTCATCTTCTCATCAGTGATCAACAGTCTCTAAAACAGTGACTAAACAGTCTCTGGGTCAATACGTGTGAAGATTTTGGACATCTTCTTGTAATGCTTCCAAACAGTTTGCTGCCATTATAAATCGACCAAGTCTTGAGGTAGTTCTTGATGTGATTTACCTTCTATAAGAGATTTCATAGGAATCACAGGACTTATTTTTCTAATCCACATAGACAGGAAAAAAAGTAGTGACTACAGGTTGAAGGAAAGTAGGTAGAAAGTACAGATACTGCTCTAAAAATGTATTTAAGTGAAAGTACACATTTATAAAACTACTTGGTAAATTAAAATTTCTGAGAAAAACTACTCGATTACAGTAATTTGAGTATTTGTAATTAGTTACTTTACACCACTGATCTGTCAGATAAGACTCAGAGTGAAGTGATGAAACTAAGCAGATGACAAGTAAAGATGTAACACAAAGTGACAAGCTGTAATTGTATCACATTTCTTAAATATTCGATATTTATATTCAGATCATCATATCTATACTGTGTGTATAAGCAAATACCCATGCTGAGCGAGAAGTATGCTGTGAAAATGGTACATAAACATTGCTTTGTTTATGGTTTGTATGTGTGCAGCCCTAGTTCCAATACAGATTACTGCCACCTGCAAGTACTGTATGGAAAGGTGCATCACCCTCTTTAGATGTTCTTGTTTTATTTAGTCGTCGGCTATTTATTGTCACATGCAGCTTTTTGGTCCCATTGCAGCCGACACAAGATGACAACACAATTGGTTATCATCACCTCTAATTCTGTGGATGTCCTGAGACATTTTGGTCAAGTGCCTTGCAAACAGATTTCTACTTGCATAGTAAAGCCACAACTAAAATTCCTTCACATTTGTAATGATAATGACGTGTTCATCAATCATTTTCTAATTTTGTCTGCATCTTTTTATAGTCGCTGTTGAATTGTATAAGAAAATTTGTGTTTTTGACCTTGGCTGGATGTAAATCTGTTGTAGGACACAAAATTGGGAATCTTTAAAATAGCACAGTAGGGGCACTTTAAGGTGTTTTTATGGATGAGTGGAAACCAGACAGAGACAGAACAGTGTTTTTTCAGTTGTGTTTGTGTCTCTGTGTGACTGTCTGCCTGCCCTGTCAGTGACTTTAAGGTTTGTTGGCTAATCAGTCTCATTTAGCCTCATTAGCCGCCTGTGTGGGGTTTCCTTCAAACTGAGATGATGGATTACAGGGCCAAACAGTCTTCTAGCTGGCCTCAGGGTGAGGCAAGTATGAAATGCATGTGTGTGAGTGAGCTAGGCGAAAGGACAGATAGAGGAATAAAGGTGTATGTTTGACTGGTTAAAGGAAATTGCACATTAGATTGTACATCATGTCATCTGGACAAAATGTAGAAATGTCAAAGTAGATAATGTTGCCTTTTTTTGTATACGTAAGCAAAATCATGGTCACGTACCGGAGATTTTGAAAGCATTTTCACTACTGTTCAAATAAAAATGGAAATTTTGATGCCTTTTAGCCATTCATTTATGAGACAGTGCAACTTTGGGGGCCTGACAATACATTTTTTGGGAAAACTGCTTAAGTGAAAGTGCAAAAATGCTAATTTGTTTGACAGTTAAGGATAATAAAACGATGTACAAGAGGCACCATTGTGGAACACAAATATTTTTCAGCTTTTATTTACCTTTGAACAAAAATTTTAAGTCAGTGTTTGGCAGGGCTATGTATAATTTCTGGCTTGACTGTAAGTTTTTTTTATTATGTTTTATGAACACAGCTAGCGTCTACGTTCTGTACTTTGCCTCTCCGCTGTTGCCACTAGCTTGCATGGTTCAGGATCAGTAGAGCTGCGCATCGATGAATTTGCTCTTCAGTGTTCGGACTCTCAGGAATGATTTAAACCACACTGAACTGAGCTAAACTGAACTGAACTTAAACACTAAAAACTGAACTACCATGATCCAGTTACTATGACCATTTATGTTAAGCTGCTTTGACACAATCTACATTGTAAAAGCACTATACAAATAAAGCTGAATTGAATTGAATTGAATTAAATTGTTAATATCACATTGACGCTCATAGATGTCTAGTCCTCCCCAATACCCAGTTCCAGATTTTTTATACCAAGTCCCAGGCCATCTGTATTAAGCCTTATTTACCTCAAAATTCTCCCTAAAATCATTAGTGCTAGTGTAATCTGTTTAACTTGGCCAAGGCTTTCTGAAATGATCCCGACGATTGACTCTATTAACACAACCTCCTGCGGGGAGCATTTTGTTTTCCTTTGTCTTGTTTGTGTTTGTAACGTGCATGATTTATTTTAATGGTTTTTATCGGCGCTTGATTTCAGTGTGTGTTTTTATCCTGGGAGAGGAAGTTATTGAGAGTGATAAAAGCTAATCTGAGACCCAGATCTCCATTAAACGGCTCTATTTCCTCATTGAGTGAGTCTGGAAATAGAGCTGCCTTGAAAGAATTCAGTGTGACCTTAAGGCTACCAGTGTGTGTGTGCGTGTGTGTGTGTGTGTGTGTGTGTGTGTGTGTGTGTGTGTGTGTGTGTGTGTGTGTGTGTGTGTGTGTGTGTGTGTGTGTGTGTGTGTGTGTGTGTGTGTGTGTTATGAACAGAAAGACACATTTAAACAAGCACACAAGATAATTTATTGCTGAGAAAATGGTGTCTGTTGCATATTTAAAGGGACATTAGCATCACATACAGTAAAAACCACAATAAGATCTAACATTTATCACAGTATATGCTATTCAATTTAATTTATAGGAGATGGTTGGATAGAACTAATTCCTAAAAACGGAGTACATAATATTTTACTAGATATTTTTCAAGATGCTATATTCAGCTTAATTTTCTTGCTATGTTAAACATCATTTGAAAAAAAAATTGGGTAATAATTCGGACTTCAACTGTGTATAAATGTATGAAGAGATCAGATGCAAAAACCTCTAAATGTCATCTGAATTAAAAAATTTTTAAATGAGCATTTTTATCATGCTTCTGTGTGTACGTTTTAGTAATGTCACGTTTATGGCATAGAATAAGCCCCTCTTATGGCCTTTAATGTGAAATAACTCAACATAAGCAAAGGAGGCTGAGAAAAAAAATACATATATTTCAGATGGCACTCAAAAAAAGTCAGAATTATTAGCCCCCTGAATTATTAGACCCCCTGTTTATTTTTTCCCCCAATCTCTGTTTAACGGAGAGAAGATTTCTTCAACACATTTCTAAACAAAATAGTTTTAATAACTCATTTCTAATAACTGATTAATTTTATCTTTGCCATGATGACAGTAAATAATGTTTTACTAGATCTTTTTCAAGATACTTTTATATTACCGTTTTAAAAATATTTTTTTTCAATGCACTAGTATATACTTGTAGAAACAAAAGGTATGAAAATCTGTCACTGGGGCAGTACCTTTTCAAAAGGTATATATGTTTGTTCCCAAATATTACAAATGTGTACCTCACAATATCTTAAAGGTACAAACGTGTGTCCTAAAATTACTAATGTCCACCTAAAGTCTGAGAGAGAGAGAGAGAGAGTGTGTGTGTGTGTGTGTGTGTGTGTGTGTGTGTGTGTGTGTGTATACACTGAAAAAATTCAAAGATGATTCCTTAGATTTACTCTTTTTTTTATGTTAAGTGGTTGTAAACAATTTATTTGAGCTGAATTTAAACAAACAAATTAAGTTGAACACTATTGAACTTAATTTGTTTGTTTAAATTCAACACAAATAAATTGTTTTTAATTCTGCATGCAACACTTTTTTTCAGTGTATATATATATATATATATATATATATATATATATATGAGCAATATCACATGAGTAGCATCGGCACTGGTGGGATGCATGCGTTGCTTTAGTGCCCCCACCAATGCCGATATACAACCATATCTCACTGCTACGAGTGTGATGCTGCGTTTATACAACAGTTTGACGGCATAATTGTGTATATAAAAACAAAATCAAACATGGAGAGTCTCAAAAAACCTTTTGTATGAGGAACTACTTTTTTCCGCGTTGGATTTAAATCATAAGCTGACAGTTAAACAACTGAGCGTGCATCTTTTAAACTTTAGATCTGTAGTGTCTGCTTGTTGCTGGTTGTATATGGGCGCAGTAATACACAAAGGGTAAAAAGGGTTTACGGGTGCTGATATTACTTAAATATATCATGGCTATCAGCCAATCAGATTCAAGAACCAGACAGAACTGTTGTATAAATATATATATATATATATATATATATATATATATATATATATATATATATATATATATATATATATATATATATATATATATATATATATATATATATATATATATATATATTAATTTCATAGCACTTTCATGTTTACTTGTGGCTTGACAGTCAGATAACAAACAATGATATAATCTATATTTTGGGTGAAATATTCTTCTACATGTTAAAAAAATATATGAATTAAACTATATAAATCTTCTGAAGTTCAGACATAATATGGCCAATCTGCATAATCACCTTGTGTTAGAGACTGCTAATGATCTTGAGACATAAAAACACACTCCTTGAATGCAGTCCCTATATCAGTTCCACAAAGACATGTGTGTACGTGTGTAATACTCAAATGTGTTGTTTGCTTTAACAAACATTTACAATCTTATTTCGCACCAGAGAAACATCTGCTATATTACATACTCAATAAAAGTCTTTTTTCATTGAGCTCATACACCACAACGACTCTATTGGGAGACCTTATTAGGTATCAGTTTAATCTTGCTTGCGTTAATGAACAAAGAATGTTGTTTTTATTTCACCTTTTAATGAGTTGTAACTGTACAGCCGTATTAAAGTTGAAAGCTTTTTCCCCCCCTCCGCTGTATAATATTTAGCCGTAAGCAGAGAAACACATGAACAGAAAACTCATTTTGCAGAGGCAGATAGAACGGCAGGCTTTTCTGTTTTGTGCCGTGCAGCACTTTTTTTAGTGAGCCCGGAGACTAATGAAGTGCTCCTTTACAGGCAACTGGGGTTTAATTTACCCACAACCCCCCAAAAACCCCCTGCAGAGACACAGAGCTGCAAAACACTCCATTCACACTCGCTTTCTCCTGCAAAACAGTTCAATAGCTGTGCACCGCTAACCTGGACTTTTGTCCTATTTATCAGCAAAATAACCATAAAAAGATTTTTTCTTTTTTAATCTTGAACTTTTTTAAAGTAAAACAAACATATATCTTCCCTAATTGCTACTATGGTTATGCTACAACTATATATTATTAACTGAAGCATTTTTCCTTTGTGTGTGTGAAGAGTTTCAAATACAGTTGAAATCAGAAGATTTTTTCAACAAATTTCTAAACATAATATTTTAATAACTTATCTCAAATAATATTTATTTTATCTTTGCCATGATGACAGTAAATAATATTTTACAACATATTATTTTACTGTACTATTAATGCCAGGTTAATAGTTGATACTTAAACATGATGCACTTGTGCACACATAATCCTGTTGTCTGTCAGTGTTGTTTTGGTTGCATATATTTCAATGAACGACAACATTTTATATGAACATAATCCCGTTTTCACAAAATTGCTAATTTTTATTTGACATGGAGCAGTATTAGGTTCTAACACTTTCACTTTTAAACTAAAAAGGCATTTAAAATGCTGTTTGTGAGGAAAATATTGTCAAAAATGAAAAAAAGAAAAGAAAAAAGGGATATGTTCTCTTTAAAAAATCTATTATTTTACAGTTTTATTTTATAGCTAGGGTGCCGGGAAAAAAAGTTAAATAACAGACATTAAATGACAAATATTTACCAACAATCAAATTTTAAAGAAATTTCTGTAATTTAACAACCTTTGTTTAACATCCACTATTTTACGGTAAATGTTTGTAATTTAACATCCATTATTTTATGGTAAATACCTGTAATTAAACATCCATTATTTTACGTTAAATTTCTGTAAATGAACACTCATTATTTTACGGTAAATTTCTGTAATTTAACATTTATATTTTATGGTAAATTAATGTAATTTAACATCCGTTATTTTAAAGTAAATTTCTGTAAATTAACATTCATTAGTTTACGGTAAATTTCTTAATTTAACATCCATTAGTTTACCGTACATTTCTGTAATTTAACATCCTTTTTTTAAGGCAAATTTCTGTAAATTAACATCCATTATTTTTTGGTCAATTTCCGTACTTTAATAGCCATTTAATGGCCATTATCTTATGTTACTTTTTCTGGCACCCCATCTACCGGAAAAAAAAAACAGAATAACAACAGGATTTTTTGATAGTGTATTTAAAAAATATGATAAAATCGTTTTTGGTTAAAGTTGTAGTTATTTTATAGCATACGCTTGTGATTTTTATCATTTTTCATAATTTTATTATTGTCAGTTTTTAAAATAAATTGCATTCATATAGATGTGGGCTTTTTATTTATTTTTTTATTTTATTTTATTTATTTTATGGCGGCATGGTAGCCCAGTGGTTTGAAGGTCGCTGGTTTGAGTGGAGTTTGTATGTTCTCCCCGTGTTGGCGTGGGTGTCCTCCTGATGTTCCGGTTTCCCCCACAGTCCAAAGACACGTGGTAAAGGTGAATTGAAAAAAACTAAATTGGCCATAGTATATGTGTGTGAATGCAAGAGTGTATGGGTGTTTCCCAGTGTTTGGTTGCAGCTGGAAGGGCATCCGCTGCTTAAAACAAATGCTGGATAGGTTGGTGGTTCATTCCGCTGTGGCAACCGATTAATAAAGGGACAAAGCCGAAAAGAAAATGAATGATTGAAAGAAATTGGGGCTACACAGTGGCACAGTAGGTAGTGCTGTTGTCTCACAGCAAGAAGGTCGCTGGTTTGAGCCTCGGCTGGGTCAGTTGGCGTCTCTGTGTGGAGTTTGCATGTTCTCCCTGTGTTCCCGTGGGTTTCCTCCGAGTGCTCCGGTTTCCCCCGCAGTCTACAGACATGCGGTACAGGTGAAATGGGTAGGCTAAATTGTCCCTATGAGTGTAAATGAGTGTGTATTGTTGTTTCCCAGAGATGGGTTGCAACTGGAAGGGCATCTGCTGCATAAAAACGTGCTGGATAAGTTGGCGGTTCGTTTCGCTTTGGCGACCACGGATTAATAAAGGGACTAAGCCAAAAAGAAAGTGAATTAATGAATCAATGAAATTTTCTGTAGTGTATAAGTGCATGTGTAAATGAGAGTGTATGGCTAAAACATCTTAAAAAGGGACTAAGCCAAAGGAAAATGGATGAATGAAGGAATTTTATTAATTTTATTTGTACTTTTACAACAAGAATTAATTGCCTTATTTTAATGTCTTCCTAAACTCCTCAACAATAATATCAGGCCATGCGTCTCTGTAAATGTGTGTTTAAACAGGGCTTAAAGAAGCTAAAGACTGGGATTTAGGAATATTTCCTTAAATTAAGGTACACTCACAAACTCCTTTCCACAGGAAGCTAAATACGCAATCCCATAAGGTCAGTCCTGTGCGTGACTCATGTAATGGTTTGACCTCACGAGCATTAGTGTTTACAGGCTTATGAACGGTTTATTCCTGTGTATACAAGTCAGAGCTTGTTTATATCATGCAATGTGTCATATGAATGAGTGTGTATGTGTGTGATGTAGCAGTGATCTCCACATGGGTAGAGTGGCATCGGGCTCTCTCCGGCAGTGGTCAAAGCGGGCATCCAGCCAAATGCTAATCTGCATTAGCAGCACAAAAGATCCAGGGAGGGAACCGCTGTGAGGATGCTCCTTCATTTACTAGAGGTTTATAAAGGAGCAGAATCAGGAGTTCTCCATCACTGACTCACTTTTTTTTTCTTGAAGGCTGATTATTTGGAATCGAACAACCAGAAATGCTGGTTGTGTGGACCGGCTGGAATTCCAGAGCTCAGGGTGTAGTGTACAATTTGTGAAAACAATCCTGTTTTCTTAGATATTTGCTTGTCTGATCATTTTGTGATCAGTCAGTGGGGTAAGCAGAGTAATTTTGTCAAAAGAAAAAACAAGAATATTTTGCTTACCCCATTGGCAGACATTCAGTGATTCAACAAGAAAAGGCAATACATACAAGAAGTGCTAGTTATTCAAAGTAACTTGTTTGTGCTCAGAGAATTTATAGCTAAAGTAGGTGAGAGAGAGAAAAGAAAAATGCTTCTATATTGGGTCTTAGTACCTTTAACTGGGGTTTGGAAATTTGAAGAGATGGGTTTTAGGTTGTTGTTTGAAGGATACCGCACAGTAAAAAAAAAAGTTGACCTAACTTAACATTTTAAGGCAACTTCATGACATTTTTAAGTTTACTCTGCTTAAATCGAGTCAAATACAGTAATTGGGTTGAAACTTGAGTCAGCTGAAAAATGTCCTGAAGTTTGTTGCCTTAAAATTTTGAGTTGAGTCAACTTTGTTTTTGTTTTGTTTTTACAGTGCAGTGTTTCCGAAGTCTGAGTGAGAATGGGAGAATCATTCCACCAGCGTAGAACATTGAATGAAAAGGTTTTGGAAAGTGACATAACTTGACTTATAGATTTATTTTGCTTGTTTTAAGGAAAAAACTCTCTTAATTTTGGCAGATTATTTCTTGAAACGAGACAATATTTTTAGCTTGTCTAGAAAATGCTTCTTGATTTAAGTATTTTTTATATTTGGACTTGAAACAAAACAAAACCTCTAAGAATGTGCTTCACTGCATTTCAGAAAACATGTCTACACAACCAAAAAGCATGACAGAAGCTCTTAGTAGCTATAAAAGTATAGTATAGACATGTTTAATCTATACAGTACAGTTAATTAAAAAAACAAACTATAATGATATTCGTTATACAAATTATTGTTAAATTGCAAAAAAAAAAAAAACTGACAATATAATTAATAAAATACTTATAGAAAAAAATACATAAGGTTATTTAATAAAAATTTAATTAAAAAAGTATTGAGAATAAACAATGCATTATGTAGTATTAAATATTTATATTAAATAACTTATTTATTTGTTTTACAAGAATTTAAAAAAGAACGAGTTAAAAATGGGAAAATCTATCCACAAGGGAAAAAAAAGATTATAATGACATATATTTTGATACATCTATTATAATAGCAAAGGTATTGATACTTATAAACATCTAGCTAGGCAAACCTCTTTTATTTGGAATGAATACACATTTTCAAAAATAGTTTTGCAACTAAATGAAGCCAAAAAACAAAATATAGTATGTGCAAGATGCTCAAGCGCGACTACCTTCATTTTTCAAATTTCGATTTTTTGGTCAATCAGATATTAGTTAGACATGATTTGAAACGGTAATGAGTTTAATTTTATTCGTTTACACACAATACAAAACTGTCATTACAGAAAACAAATGGGGTTCACTTTTTACCATCTCAGTTACTTTGAACTACATGCTTATGTCCAAATAAATGATACAAAACTCAGTGTAATGGTCATATGGTTAGGGCTTGACGAATCAGGAAAAGACATGCAATGATTTAAAAGACCAAATCACACCTTCATATACAAAATTCTGTGGTTTGGTCCATTTCCACACTTGAAACTTGTGGAGTTCTTTCAAGGTTTATATAGCCTCTACAAGCTGTTGACTCTAAAGCTGGAATATGGAAATGTGGAGTCTATTGAAGCGAAACGGTCATTGTTTGCTGGGCTGTGATGATATATGTTCTCTCTGTGTGGTCGAGAACATCAGTGCCACCAACACACAGACCTGAAGGACCTCTACTCCTTCCAATGACTAAGCTGTTTCCTGCTCACAGATATACACTGGTTAAATCTTTTTGCTTCAGAGATACAATACCAAAGAATGTCCATTTTTCCTCTATCGTGACTTACATTCACTTAAAATGGTTTGCAAAATCAAATAAAAATGTAAGGTGATGCAAGATTTTGTACATTTTGCATTATTTAATGGTGCTATATTAAGAATTTAGCTACCCTCGTAGTTTTAGCAAGTGGCCCAAAGTAAGAAAATTTTAATTAAAGCAATAATTCAAAAGGAGAGGGGAGATAAAGCATAAATATGGGTCCAATTAAAGCCCTCCATCCTCAACATTTTGGTACAGTCTGTGAAACCCTAACATGGGTATAGGATCCAATCGCACAAGCTGCCCGAAACACACTACATAGTACAGTTACTAACACCACACACGGTACCCGGTTCTCACCAGTGTTGTTCAGACACCTCACCCTTGGACCTAACCCCCCTCACCAGTTCTCCTGGATTTTGAGGGACAAATGTTGGCAGGGATGGTATAGAAGTGTTTTCTCACATTGACTGAATCAATGCGTTTCTGATTTAACCGTAACCTTTCTCTTCTCTGATCCTCCTAGACATGTCCAGAATTCAGCCAGTACTGACCCGAGAGGTGAAGGGTGAGCTCTTGAAATAACAGAGGCCAGCAGGGCACAGGTGTCCATCAGGAATGCTGCAAGGTGGACACACACACACACACACACACACAAACACAATGTGCTGCAGATAAACTTAACCTAGCCCTGATCTTTGTGCAGAAAGTCGAAAATGAGATTGCAGACATTTGTTCAAAGAGCGAGGTGAGGTCAAGTAGCACTTCAAGATGTTAAAAATGGATTTTTGCAACCACACAATGTTTGCTCTTCAACCTTGAAGACATCAAAGGGTGTCAGTTGTGTGTTTATCTTAACTGCTCTTTTTTTAATCAGTAATCAGTAATGCAATCTTAGAAGTGTGAAAACAAAATGGACGATGGATTAATGTTGTGGCGTATTTGCTGCTGCTTGTGCACCATTAATCTTTCTGATACTCTGTTTTTTGTTGACGTAAGCAGAAGAAACTTCAGAAGATTCTTCAATATCTGCTTGCTGTTTGCAGTTCAAAGCAAATCACTTATTTAATTTGGCTAATTAACGTACATTGTGGAGTCACCCTAAGGCACTTAGAGAAAACCAGTCCTATTTTTCTACAAAAATACATAAGTGAAAAGTACAGAGCATCAAATCAAGCAATATTTATGCGCTAGTTCACATAAATTAAGTCAATTAAGCAGATGCCAACACTAATAAGTTGTGGGACCTAAAATATTTAAAAGTTTTATTTTAGAAGATATGTATATACACAGCAGGGAAAATAAGTATTGAACATGACACAGTTTTTCTCAGAAAACATGATTTTAAATTCAATTTAATTCAATTCAATTCAATTGTTTATTGTCATGTGCACAGTAAGGAAACACGTTTCCCTGTACAATGAGATTCTTACTTTGCCGTCCACAGTGAAGTCAAACGCACAACATACACATCATACACGACATACACATATATACACAGAAGTGACTGAAGTATGATTATAAAATGTAAGTAAATAAATATCTATGAAAGTAAACAATATACAACACTGATTTTGGAGTAATGAAACATATGTAAACAATGTATAGTGGTTCTTAAATTGTGCTTATCATGCAAAAAGTGCCTAGTGCAATTGGCTTATGTGCAAAAAAAAATAAATAAAAAAAATAGTGCAAACTGGGATGGGGAATGTAGTGTTGTACTGAGCAGAAGAAGAGACTGTTTATGTGCATTGGTTATTTGTTTAAAAGTCTGATAGCTCATGGGAAGAAAGAGTTCTTGAGTCTGCATCTCACACTCCTATACCTCTGCCCTGAGGGTAGGAGTGTGAATAATCTGTGTTGTGGGTGTGTAGGGTCTTTCAGGATGGAGGCAGTTCTCTTGTGGACTCTGTGATGGTAGATAGTCTGCAGAGAAGGCAGTGGGGACCTGATGATATTCTCTGCAGTCCTCACCACTCTCTGCAGACGTTTGCGCACCTTAAAAGTGCCGTTGACTTGAAATTTTCCCCAGATGTTGGTAACAACCAAAGAAACTTATATTTACAAAGAAAACCATTCTAATTTGTACAAATTAAGTGATGTGTAGTAAAATGAAATGACAGAGAAAAAAATATTGAACACATGAAGAAAGAGAGGTGCAGAAAGGCAGTGAAAACCCAGACAGCAGCTAAAATCAAGCTGTAGAATATCCCAGCCAATCACCTGACATGAATCCAATAAAAATCCAAAATAAAGATCAGATTTGATAGACGAGACCAACAGAACCATCAAGATATTTTCCTCAGCAATCCATGTGACTTCCTTCTCCATATGAGAGGCGTATTTAAGCTGCTTTCACCAAAAAACCTTTTATATAAAATATTAAATACATTTCAGCAGTTTACTATTTTCTTCTTGTGTCATCCCACACAACAAAATTTCTCTGGCCCAGATCTGGCCCACACAATCAGTTTAGCTTGGCCCTCATGCCACAGAGAATTATGGTGCATGACTGGACTAAGTCTGGCTTCCATACAAGGGGCAAACATGGGCCATATCTGGGCCAAGTCTCAGCCAAGTTAACAACCCATAACTGGGCCTGAATTATATGTTGGTGTGCCACAACTGCAATGAATTTGATAAACCCATGAAGCGTTTTGCTTTAGGCGTGCTATTGGTGTGCTTTTTCTCAAAGGGGCCTAATTAGTAGACTTTTTTCCTTACTCAAAAATAATTTAAATGTATTTTAAAAGTGGGTCATGATACCCCAAACTTACATGGCCCACATTTATTTTTTAACATCTGGTCCAAATACTACATTTGATATCTGGCCCAAGTATTGTGTGCCATCTTAAAGACGGTGCCACCTCTGCCAAAGCTAGGCCATGTTTGGCCCACATGCTGTATGATAGTGCCAATAGAACGCCTGTTGTGCCAGCTTTATGCCAAATCTGGGCATTGTTATTACACATAACTAATTTTTCAGATTTTGTTTTATTTTTATGTTTGTATTGTTTGTATTTTTACCAAAGTCTGGTCCAATTCCAAATCCACTTAAACAGCTCTTGTAGAAATGTTATTCTCAGGAAAAAAAAAAAAAAAAACATGACATTTGTTTAATATTTTCCCCGATGTAGATACAGTTGAAGTCAGGATTATTACATTAAAGATAAAATAAATCAGTTATTAGAAATGAGTTATTAAAACTATTACGTTTAGAAATGTGTTTAAAAAATCTTCTCTTCGTTAAACAGAAATTGGGGAAAAATTAAACAGGGGAGCTAATAATTCAGGGAGACTAATAATTCTGACCTCAACTGTATATAGACATATTACCCTTTTTTCACACATGAAAACACAACATCAGCTGAATAGAAAGCAATGCATTGTATTTGTGTATCTAAATGTTTAAATGTTGATGCTTTTAATTATAAATCATTTAAGTCAAATATGTAGAACCCTAAATGGCTGATTATTTCTCAGAGCAGCTAATGTTGCTATGTTTTAAAAATTTCAGCTGCTTTTATTAGTTTCAACATTTGATTTTAAGGTTAAGGGTCAATAAAATGCTACTATTAATGATAAAAGAAATTCCAAAGCAAAAGCAGCTGAGACGCTTTTGTAAGTCTTCGCCATGGAATAAGAGAGAATATATGCATCTTTAAGGATTTATCTAAACCACAATCTGTCTGCTAAAAAAAGTTTAAATCCATAAGAAAGAGCTTGAGCACAGAGGCATCATTCATCCGTTTGTCTTCCCTCAATTTTTTCAACATTTAGCAGGGTTTAGGGACTGTATAGGATGCATTGGAATGCAAAGACAGATAAAAAGAGTCTTCTTCCTCACAGCAGGGGGACTGCGAAAAAAAGCATACACACATAAACTAAAATACAGGATCCAACCCAACCCCCTTTACACGCACACACACAGAAATGGGTCCTGGTTGAGAGAAAATGGGGGTGGAAAGAAATCCAATAGACTGAAAGAGAGAAAAAGAAGAATGAAAGCAGGAATAAACAATGCTGAAAGTGAAAAGGAAGTTGAAGTGAATGAAATAAACTGTTTAAAAAGAGCAAAAGAACTAAATAATAAGGAAAAAGACAAGAACAACACTGCAAAAATATCATCTAGGAAAGTCTTATTTCTAGTAAATATATACACATTGCTTTCTAAATGATACATTTTGATTAAAAAAATAAGTCTTTTTGTTTTCATTTTGAGGTAGATCGATATGGAGGATGAAAACTGCAAAAACAATAAGTAAATACACTAATAAATAAAGGAATGATTAAATAAATCCACAAATTCCATAAATCAAACAATAAATAAATGAATATACAATTAAATAATATAAAATTCACAACACTCTGCGTAAAAAAATATATCAGTAATTAAAAGTGCAGGCAGATAATTACATTAATTACACAAATGTAATGAGAGTAAGAAACTGCTAAACTGAAAACTGATTTTTTCTGCCCCCTTTCCAACATTTATTCATTGTTCTACTTAGTTAAGTAGTTCCCCCAACGTTTGTGTAATTTATTAAATAATTAATCAGCCCGCACTATTAATTAATTATGCATTTATTTATGCTGGAATTTGTGGATTTTTTTATTTATTTATTTTTATATGTATTTATTTATTTATTTGTTAATAAAACTAGTGACAGCTATAAAGTGCAAGCTGTTGTTCATATTTAGATTGCTCTGCTATAGATTTTAGAATAACACCTTAAAATAATATAACTAAAGTTTCACAACTAAAATTTAAAGAAAGGATAGAGATTTCATTTAGGTAAAGTTAGTTTGTTTGCTGCTAATCTGTGTCATTGTTCTTGTTATTTTTATTTTAATAGATTTTCAAAACGGAGTATGTTTTTGTTTCTTCAATTAAATTATCCCTTTTTATTTTATTTTTTTGAGATTGTTGTTTATTTTAGGTTATTGTGCATCTTGGAAAAAAACTCAAAGCAAGCTCAATTAAGGGTTTAATATTCTGGTTTAGTTAAATTTTAGGCATTGTTTGATGAGATTTTGTCTTTTAAAAATAATGGTATTTTTACTGAATAAATCTTATAGATCAAATATTCTTCAATTTTATTATTATTATTAATATTTTACAAAATTGCTTAAAATGCTCATCAAAATATCAAATATTGCTTTTCAACATATTTTGAATATACTTTATAGTATTTATGCAGGAGTGTTTATTTCTGCTATCAAGTACATTTTTCTTACCCCATTTATAGATGATTTTATTTTACTTTGGCTTAGTTTCTTTATTCATCAGGGGTCCCCACAGCGGAATGAATTGACTTATGCAGTATATGTTTTGGAAAACATGCAAACTCCACACAGAAACGCCAACTGACCCAGCCGAGGCTTGAACCAGCGACCTTCTTGCTCTGCGGCGACAGCACTAGCTACTGCGCCACTGTTTCCCTCCTTAAATTTTATTATTATTATTACTATTTTTTACAAAAAATTACTTAATGTGCAATGCTTATCAAAATATGAAGAGTTCAGATGCTAAAACCTCTAAAAACTGCGCCGGTGCGTAGGTTTAGTAATATCAAGTATATGGCAAAGAATACACTCTTTTAAAGGTTTTTAAAATTAAATAACTCAACATAAATATTGGAGTCTGAGATAAATGCTCATTTACAATAAAAAAATCAGACTGCACTCAAATACTTTTAAGCGTTTCTAATGACGCAGGAGTGTTTAATTTTGTTAGTCAAGTACATTTTTTTACCCCATTGAAATATTTAGTTATTTATTTGTCTTGTTTTTAAGTGTGAGTTCAAGAAGTGCTTTTTTACTTTAAAAAAATAAAATAAAATAACAATAATAAAAGTCAAAATCTGGAAACTCTTTATTTTGTTGTGGGGTGAAAAAATCCATGAAATACAGGTTTTATATTTTGCTAAAAACATATTTAAAGGTTTTATATATTCTATATGTAAACTATATTTGTTTATTTATTTACTTTCTCTTTTTACACTTCAAATTAAGTACATGCTAAATTAGATAAAACATTATTTTTCCAATATTTTGGTATTTTATTTTCACAGAACTTATTTGAAACTTTAAATTAGACAAGCTACTTGTACGTTTTTCAGGTTTTCTCAGTAAGAAGTTGCACTCATATACTCTCAATTCTTAAGAATGTGACGATAATTAAAGCTGAATAAATGTGATGCTAATCCTCTCTTTTCCCAGTGTGAGTGAGATACAGGTTGTTGCGGTTTCAGCAACGAGCAGAGACTGTCGATGGGCGCTTTGTGCAGGGTTCTGAAAGGATCCGCCAGTCTGGGCCGATGGGACGCAGTTACGGGGGTCGCAGTGGTCAGGCTGGTATAAATACTTCTCATTGTGTGCATTAAGGAGATGCTCCCAGCGGGGAGTCTATTAAGCTCCAGAGGAAACACTAACACCCAGTGCGGCTCCTGGAGAAACACCTCACGTCTCGCTGACAGAAACAAGCTGAGAGTGAGGAGATGATGAGTGCAGAGAAGAGAAGAGCCAGAATGTTCCTGGTTGTTCATTTATGAATCACGCTAGAAAAGTTGCTCCAACTTTACTTTGAGGTCCACTTTCTGAATACATGAAATTGGGGGAGAATGAGAGAAGAAAAACACTAGATTGGGAGCTTTCATCAAATAGGTGAATGTTAAGAAACCTTTTGCTTACTAACAATAGTTAGATAGGTTGCATTTCATTACAATAATAAAACAAAATAAATATAATTGTTATTATGATTATTAAATATAACATTATTATCATTATCACTGTAAAAAATACTGTATTATTTATATTTGTTTGTATCTAGTCTATAGTAGCTAAATATTGCTTTTATGCTGAATCATTAAATGAAATAAGAATTGTCAAGTGACACGTCAGCTCACAAAATATGTCATGAGAATTAGACTGTAAAGATGTTCAATATTCATTTAGTTTTTATTTTATTTTTTATTTATTTTATTACCTGGGCTTTTTTGGAGATCAACATTATTATTGCCAACTTTCTATAGGATTTTTATATGATTTTTCCAACATAACAATAAATATAATATAATATAATATAATATAATATAATATAATATAACATAACATAACATAACATAACATAACAAAATATAATATAATATAATATAATATAATATAATATAACATAACATAACATAACATAACAAAATATAATATAATATAATATAATATAATATAATATAATATAATATAACATAACATAACATAATAAAATATAATATAATATAATATAATATAATATAACATAACATAATAAAATATAATATAATATAATATAACATAACATAACATAATATAATATAATATAACATATCATAACATAATAAAATATAATATAATATAATAAGATATAATATAATATAATATAATATAATATAATATAATATAATATAATATAATATAATATAATATAATATAATATAATATAATATAATATAATATCCAGGTGCTCCGGTTTCCCCCACAGTCAAAGAAATGTGCTATAGGTGAATTGAGTAGGCTAAATTGACCATAGTGTATGTGTGTGAATGGATGAGTATGGGTGTTTCCCAGTACTAGGTTGCAGCTGGAAGGTCATCAGCTGCGTAAAACGTGCTGGATAAGTTGGCAGTTCATTCCGCTGTGGCGACCCCTGATAATGAAGGGACTATGGCAGTTAATTCTGCAATCAGAGACTAGTCAAAAGAAATTCATGAATTAATGAATCTAACATCATTGTCTTTTTCTTTGGAACCACTTTAAATATGACTTTATTTAATTAAAAAATTAATAATAATAATAATAATAATAATTTTAAATGATAAATACATTGAAAATTGAGAATCCTGATTTAACAATTTTAAAAACCTTTCTTAGTTTATTATATTATGCTTGTTGTTAAAATATTATAGTAGTTGGTGTGAAAATTTATTGAGAATTTTCAAAATCAACAACAAAAAACCTTTTATATGACATGTCCCAACATATCATCACAAACATAAAATCCTCTACATCCTTTAGCGGTTTTAAAATATCTTGGTGTGTGTTTTCTTGTCACAACAGAGTACAAGTTTAAAACATGTGAGAAAGAGGAAAGAGTGGCTGATGGGAATTGGGGCGTTTTGTACACAGAGGAATATCTCGGGATACCCCCTCTCAGGAGGAGAAGATGGGCAAACATGAAATCAAAGTGAAAAAGCCCTACA
The DNA here is from genome assembly GCF_052040795.2 of Danio rerio. Classification (NCBI taxonomy): domain Eukaryota; kingdom Metazoa; phylum Chordata; class Actinopteri; order Cypriniformes; family Danionidae; genus Danio; species Danio rerio. Next base: position 39,683,804 of record NC_141032.1, read on the forward strand.
AAGGGGTGGCAGTGGAATGATTAGAGGAAGGGGGTGCAGGGGGTTCTTTTTTACTTGTGGCTCTTTCCCAAAAAGTGCTGGGCCCCTCAGTGCCATGAAAAGATCCCTTATACAGAAACTGGCTGTTCCGCCTGCCTCAGATTAGGCCTCAAAAAGCTTGTCACCCAGGACAGAATATATATCTTTTATTTTATTTTATTGCGCACTTGTGCATCAGTTAGCCATGTGATACCTTTGGTGGTAGGCTATCCGGGATTATTGTTCACTGCCGAGCCAGAGCAAAGAAAGTTTGAACATGTTAAACACGTGCTTCGAAATAATATTTAACAAAGACACACCATCAATCACAAGTGCTGCTATAAAGAAATAGGCTTTATTGTTAATAAAAAGTGCATTAACACTTCTTACATCATTGGGAAAGGTCTACATGCAAAGGAATTTTTTTTAATGTTACAAGATGAATAAATTTAATTAAAGAAAACATAATCAGCATCATACATCATGCTGACTTTGGAGTTAGGCATTTAACAACTGCTAATAAATTTCATCCACTCATCCTTTTACGAGTGCTACAGATAATACAGCGTGTCTCTCTAATTGTGTTTTCACATGAACAACCAGTGTACTTGATTCTCGTGACTTCGACTAATGTAAAAATAACAGCTTTTTATGAGGTCAACAATGATGAAATTTATGAAAATCAGCTATGTTTAGTTTCTTATGAAAAGTGAACAAGAGAAACTTAGTTAAGTTCCTAAGTTCACAGTTCACACTCACTCTGGAGTGATTCAACCATTCATTCGTCTTGAATCGCATGTCGTTTTTGATTCACTAAATGAGTCGGTTCCCACGGGTCTTCCGCTCCAGATTCTCTCACTGGTCGCACTTTTTTTTAACTGATTAAACGTTTATGCCCGTTTTTAATGCACAAACAAGAACAGTCTCACACTAGTCAACTGGCTTCATCACTGGGCGTACTAAGTGTTTCATCAAATAAGAAGAGCAGATTTATTCCCTCAGGAATCTGACTCATCGAACTTCACGTGTTGTGGGGTAAGTTTCCCTAAACAGTCTTTCAAGCGATTTGCGGTTCCATCGCACAAGAAGTTCCATCGCACAAGAATTAGACCTCACTAAGTAAATAAATCGTACTAGTAGAAACAAACATTTGTGTATGACGTATGATATGTTTTAAGCCATTTCAGCGAATATGCTTATTTCATGCGACCGCCATTTTAAAGAACCAAAGCGAGGCTGCGGTGGGAAGAAATCCGGAAGTATAGGACCAGCACTGTAAACATTGCAGTAACATGCTGTATGCTACAAACCTCTGGCTGTTGCCGAGATTTCAAAATGCAGAAATGGTGTAAACATTACTTCAATATCATTCAGTAAGTTTATTTTAAACAATTAAAAGCAATTTAGCATCAAACAAGATCACAATCTCAGTGATACGCTTAAGTGTCCTCCTAGGCTTCAGCTCATGGCACTAGTTAAACACCGTGAGGACGCTTTCCTGCTTCAGCTTATGTAACCCCGTGAGTGATAAAACACTGCAGTCCTCTGTAACACACCCTTGTGTTGTCTGTAATAGTGTTGTCCTGATACTGAAGCTTTAAACCCGGCTATTTCCTGCTAACATGGAAGCGCTGCTGAGCGCAGATGACTCGACTTCGCACTTCAGTCTCCGTGTATCTGTGTTTGGTTTGCACTCAGTTTACCGCTCTTCACCCAGTGCAAACACAGATACACGGACTGGAGCGCGAAGCAGCTGTCAAGATCAGTCGAATCATCAAGCAGGTCGCTCAGCTCGTCTGTGTTTGTGCTCAGTAAACAGCGGTGGGTGAACTGATGACCTTCCCGGCCAATCACAATCATTTCTGTTGAACACGTGAACACAATGGCAAATCAGCGCTGTTTTAAGAAAGCCATCAACATTGCCTTAAATCTTAGCGCGAAATTGCCGGTTTTAATTTTAATTCAGTATCGTGACAAGTCTAATATAGTGAAAGAATCAGTTTATTAACTCGAGTTTGATGAATGGCATCTAAAACATGTGTTTGGGAAAGAAAACATTAGCTAACTAGTGCCATTTCCCTGAACTTAGCTGAAAATGAGCTCTGATATTCCTTTTTACATTCACCATTCATTCAGAACGGACTTTCGGGTCACCCGGAAGGTGGAGAAATTATAAATTGGTGTCACTTTATCTTCGCTGATAAGATATATAGCCAGTTACAGAACATTCCTATGTAACTCCCAATTATACTTCCGGGTTTCTTCCCACCTCAGCCTCGATTTCGCTTTTGAAAATGGTGGCCGCGTGATATCAGTCTATTGTCATGTGACCTGTTGTTGTCAAACGTGGGACATTCTAAAACGCTTAACGTGAAAACAGCTTAACGTGGCTTAATGTACCAAACATCAACCAGTGAAACTCAAATTTCTATTAAACTTTATTTGTAATTAGCACTACTGTAAAAAAGAGCGAGCCCCAATTCCATAGATAAAATGAAAAACATCACGTTACACATTTTCTTCCCCATTGAAGTCCATTATAAGGAAATTGCTAAATGTGGCTTATAATGTGGGGAGAAACCAAATTTTTATCAAATTCTACTCATGACAAACACTTTTTGATGTCAAATAGAAAGAGCTCTAATTTTCGTGAGTAAAAATTTTCACGTAAGGCTATGTCTTTTATGTCCATTCTAAAATGAAAAAGCTTAACATGGATAATCGTATATTTCAAGAGTTCACACTTAGCTGATGATTGATTATAAGCAAGTTTGGCATGCTGTCCCGGGAGAGAGCCCTGAGCTCGAAGGTTCTTGAGCCCTGGGCTCCCTCCCGTTTGGAGGAAGAGAGGGGAGCCTCGAGCTCAGGTAGATCTCGACAACTCCCCTTTTTATAATAGCTAAAGATTAAGATTGAAGGCTATTAAAAGATATGCTGCATTATTAGATTACCTGTATTGAAATTTAGATTTAACAATTAACTTGTTGTACATGTTTTTGGAATGTGGGAGGAAACCGGAGAACCCGGGGAAAACCCACGCAAGCACGGGAAGAACATGCAAACTACACACAGAAACGACCACCGGCCTGTGAAGGAACTAGAACCGGTGACGTTCTTGCTGTGAGGCGACAGTGCTAGTCACTGAGCCACCGTGCTGCCCTATGGAGGGAAAGGTGAAAAGGTAGGGGTGGAAGGGGGGATTCTTCAAATCGAAGATGACTGTAGTGAGAAAACCCTGGCTCTTTATAGTGGTTAGGAATGGCCTGATTGGTGGATCAAGCATGCTAATGCAGAACCAGCCGTGTTCAATCATAATCACGTGCTCCTCTCGAAATTAGTTTATGAATAAACTTCACTTCAAGAGTTCACACTTAGCTGATGATTGATTATAAGCAAGTTTGGCATGCTGTCCCGGGAGAGAGCCCTGAGCTCGAAGGTTCTTGAGCCCTGGGCTCCCTCCCGTTTGGAGGAAGAGAGGGGAGCCTCGAGCTCAGGTAGATCTCGACAACTCCCCAAAATGCTCCACTCGGGACAGCAGCCGCGTATTTGAAGAACCCCCCAAAAGGCACAGGAGATTAATGCCATATCCGGCTGCTGAAAAGTTATACAGAAATAGCTTGGAGGAGCAACAGAGACTGGTGTGGGTGTAAAAAATTAACTGAAAGTGCTTATGTATGACTATGTGTGCTCCCGGGTCCTGTTAATTATAAGGACCAGCGGGAGAGTGAGTGGGGTAAGTGTCAAGGTTTAAAACATATGTGGTGAGTTTCGTAAAGGTTTAGTATAGTAGTGATGGAAAATGAAGCTGTAAGGTTTTGCGGAGCTGTAGCTGCAGATGAGAAGCGGTTAACTGATTAACCGCTTTGGCAGTCCAATGGGGGGTGTGTCAGTAGTGGTATGGATAAATGGTAGTGTGCGTGAGCTCCGGTGGAGCGACACTGCTGCAGCAGTGGTGCAGGGGGGAGGAAGCTCGGCTGAGCGTCTCTGCGACTGCAGAGGTGCGGTGGTAGTCAGTACTAAGGGGAAGAATACGCTTCTGCAGCAGCGTTTTAACTGCTTTAGCAGTGCTGGGAGTGGCAGAAGTGGTATAAGTGTAATGGAAGTGTGCATGAGCTCCAGCAGAGCGTCACTGCTGCAGCAGTGGTGCAGGGGATGTAAATGATGCTCGGCTGAGCGTCTCTGCTGCTGCAGAGGTGCAATGGAAGTCAGTATTTGTAAGGTAAATACGCCTCCGCAGGGACGTTTAACTGCTTTAGCAGTGCTGGAGAGTGTATCAGTATTGGGTTGCTAAATGAAAGTGTATATGCGCTCGCTGAGCGTCACTGCTGCGGCAGTGATGTGGAGGGGAGTGATGCTCGGCTGAGCGTCTCTGCGACTGCAGAGGTGCGGTGGTAGTCAGTACTAAGGGGAAGAATACGCTTCTGCAGCAGCGTTTTAACTGCTTTAGCAGTGCTGGGAGTGACAGAAGTGGTATAAGTGTAATGGAAGTGTGCATGAGCTCCAGCAGAGCGTCACTGCTGCAGCAGTGGTGCAGGGGATGTAAATGATGCTCGGCTGAGCGTCTCTGCTGCTGCAGAGGTGCAATGGAAGTCAGTATCTGGAAGGTAAATACGCCTCCGCAGAGACGTTTAACTGCTTTGGCAGTGCTGGAGAGTGTATCAGTAGTGGATTGCTAAGTGGAAGTGTATATGCGCTCGCTAAGCGTCACTGCTGCGGCAGTGATGTAGAGGGGAGTGATGCTCGGCTGAGCGTCTCTGCGGCTGCAGAGGTGCGGTGGAAGTCAGTATCTAAAGGGAAGAGCGCTTTGGAGAGCTGATTAACAGCTGTGTAGCAGCTAGGAATCAGGCACAGTAGAGCGACTCTGTGGCTGCAGGGGTGCATAGGTATTCAGAGTCTGGTGCATTATATGTGTGAAAGCAATACATGTTCCCGCTAAGCCTTTACAGCTGTATTATAGCGGGGAGTGTGGTGATGGCAAATAAATTGATACTACAATGCAATGTAATTAAGTGGAGCTGCTGTAAAGGTGTGATGGTGGACAGTATGTAAGCAATACGAGTTCCCGCTAAGCCTTTATGGCTGTATTGTTGCGGGGAGTGTGGTGATGGAGAATAAATTGATGCTACAATGCAATGTAATTAAGTGGAGCTGCTGTAGAGGTGTGATTATAGTCAGTATGGAAGCAATACGAGTTCCCGCTACGCCTTTATGGCTGTATTATTGCGGCGGAGTGTGATAATGGTTAAATTTTTGAAAAGTGTACATGTGAGCTCTTAAAGAGCTTCACTGCTGTGGCAGTGGGAGCTTGGGGCTACCCCTGTGGGAGTCCGAGCTGCGGAGAATGAGTGCAAGTGAAATTGAAAAATTATGAAGAGGAAGAGAAGGGAAGTTTAATAAAATAAAAAGGAAAGTTTAGTAAAAATGAGTCCTAAGACAGAAAGTAGGAAGAACAGACAGAGTCGTGCTGCTTGGAAACTAGGTTGAAGTCTGCAACCGAGAATCAGCTGGGCTTCTCTGAGGAAATATTGGCTGAGGCAAATTGAGAATTTAGAGGTGTTAGAGGACCAATGACAGAGTTTATATCTGTTGTTGGAAGACTGTTCAGGCAGGGCGTCACTGCTGCGGCATTGGTGCAGGGGAAAAAATAATCTCGGCAGAGCTTCTCTGCAGTTACAGAAGTGCAATAAAATCAGTGGTGCAGAGAATTAAGGCTAAACAGCCGCCTCTGCAGTTGCAGCTCAGGCAAAGCTTAACTGTTGCAGCAGTGGTGCAGAGGGAGAATAAGGCTCGGCAAAGCGTCTCTGCAGTAGCAGAGGTGCAGTGGTACTCAGTATTAGAGCCTCACGCGGAAATACTAAGTACTATTAGCAGTGATATTTAGAGATGAAAGTAAAAAAGGGGCTCAGCTAGAGCGTCAATGCAGTTGCAGTGATGTTAATGGGGTGTATAGTTAAGTGGAGCACCTAAACAGTCGATATTAGTAAGTTTTGAGTGCTCCCGCAGGGACGTTAAATACTGCCTTTAGTGATATGTAAAGATGAAGGTGAATAAGGCATATGCTAGAGGGTCACTGCGGTAGCAGTGGTGCTTTGGGTGTGTAACTCTGCGGAGCATTTATGCGGCAGCAGTGGTGTAGTGGGCCATTATGGAGGCAACTTGTGCTCCCACAGAAGCATTTACTGCTGTATTAGTGCGGGGAGTGCAACGATAGTGGTATTTAGAAAATTTGTAAGTGTATGCAAGCTCATTTAGAACGTTCCTGTTGCAGCAACTGAAACTCAAGACAACCCCTGAATTGGTCGGAGCTGTGGTGAATAAAAGTATAGGATAGTTTAAATTTGGAGAGAAAAAGTTAAAGCTAGAAAAACAGGGAAGGGTAGTGAAGGAGCTCCTATGTTAAATAGGAAGGAAATGACTGAGTCATACTTCATACCCAATAATGCCTGATGGTGGAAGTTGGCTGGAGAGGATCGGCTGGGCTTCCCCAAGGTGATATTGCTCTTCTGTGGTGTAAAAATGCTAAGAGGTTTAGAACCAGGGCTGGAGTGGGACACCTTTCAGCTCTGGAGTTTCAAGCCTCAGACCAGCCCACCTCAGTTCACGACTGACTATATTAAAATAAGTAAATAAATATTTCCAAATCAGTTTCTAATGGCACTATCATGTTTTTTTTTTTTTTTTTTTTTTTTTTTTTTTTTATTTTTTTTTTATTTTAGAAAACAACTGCTTTAGAACTTCAAATGTTTACAACCCTAACAGTATTATATGTCTTATCAAAAAATGAAAACACTAAATTACTCTAGCAAGGATCGAACCTGGGTCCGCAGCGTCTTAACCTAACGTGCCAACCACTCGACCACAACAACAACAACAAAAGAGAAAATTGTGGTAAAATAATTGAATAAAAAGGCTGTGGTCAAGTAAATGAATTAAAAAAGTGTCACTGCTGAGAGCAACAGATTCTGGAGCTAGGGACACCGGCCCTCGCGGCCAAAAAAAACGGACCGGCCCACCGGGAATTCTCCCGGTCCTCCCGATTAGCCAATCCGGGCCTGTTTAAAACAGGTGTGTGGGGGAACGGATATCATCCTGCATCCCTTCATCCTGCGAAGATAGATCAGATATGGTTAGGTGTATTGTTGGATTGAAATGTCATACTTAGTTCAGAAGACTTAAATTAAAAAGGCTAGTGGGAATATGGCATCGAGGGTGTGGGCTATGTGAGTGGAAAAGTGTCATTTGCCAAGAGTGTAAATGTATTTAGAAATGGATGTGGAGTGTAATAGATTGGATGAGGGTCAGCTTCTGCAACCAGCTGACATGATCTCTGAAATGAAAAAACAAGAGAGAATCAGAAATGACATTACAACATGGTACATGTATGGCAAACACAATGAATTATTTTAGCTGATAACCATGCGGGGCGTCTTAATAAGAGCATGGGCAACTAAGTGTGGAAGTGCCTTTGTTAATGCATGGTACGAAGCCTCATTGTCGCAACGAGCAAAGATAGTAGAGGTAGGCATTTGTCCCTCCTAAGGATGGCATATTAAATGGGAAATCTGCTCGTCTAGTGGTCCTGATGTACCTCTTGAAGACAGGGTAGGTGGAATTATAGTGGAGTTTAAACCCCTTGGTTTGTATCTAACACAGAGTCAATTGATGAACATCAGACATGTCAGAAATGTCCTCCTCTCATTCGTGGAAGTCAAAGCGGGAAGTTTGTTTCTTTGCTGTTTTCACATTTGTAAGTCGCTTTGGATAAAAGCGTCTGCTAAATGACTAAATGTAAATGTAAATGTAAACATCTAACCAACTTGCCATTATAAGCTTATGGCTTATAAGTGTATGGACATGAGTCACTGGGGCATATTACGATTGGACTTCTATGCCTAATGCGTTGAATGTTTTTCAGTAGCAGAGTAAGCTTTTTAGAAGTTAAACTGCTATCAGATGTGGCAGTTTTTTTTTTTTTTTTTTTTTTTTTTTTTTTTTTTTTTTTTTTTTTATACTTTTTATAATTATTTATTTTCTTTATTATTTATTTATTTATTAATTTATGTATTTATTTATTTATCATCTGCCAACATCAAACCCTGAACTTAAAATTAATGTCACCATTTAGTAGTAATTGTGTAAATGTAAAGATAATAATTCATGAGCTTGTCATGAGAGAGGGTGGGACCATCTCAAATTTTGAGAGTTCATTGGATGGTGACGCTTCTCCTTTCAGCTATTGGCTCGAAGGAGTGTCAATCAAAGTTGCAGAAAAAGGCTGGCGGCCATTTTGTTTGCCAGAGAACTAATGTTATGATTGGAGACGCTACTCTATTGAATGCACCACAGCGATTAGTTTGGAGGATTAACATGGATGTTTATCAATGTATGCATAAGTTGTGGACTGATGTTTTAAGGATTGGATTGTCTAGAACCTTGATTGAGAGGTGAGTCATTCTATTCACGCTATAATCATCATTTAAAGATGGATGTTTAATCTTAGTTGTAGTTTGTGAGACTTCCCCTTGAAAAGTGTCATGTATGTTACCGCTGGTGCACCCCTAGAAGAGAGTTCAGCTTGGATCGCAGGCATCGAGAGTTTAGGCAAAGTTCATAGATGGTGATCTAGTTTTTACTGTGATTTTGTTAGAGAATTGGGTTGAAGACACAGAGATTGCATTGTGTGAGGCAATTTGAAGTAGAAGGTTGAGAAGTTGTAGTTGGATAAGTTGATGTAGCTGGAGAAGTTGTTGTTGTTGTTGGAGAAGTTGATGTAGCTGGAGAAGTTGATGTAGCAGGAGAAGTTGATGTTGTTGTTGGAGAAGTTGATGTAGCTGGAGAAGTTGTTGTAGCTGGAGAAGTTGTTGTTGTTGTTGGAGAGGTTGTTGTTGATGTTGGAGAAGTTGATGTAGCTTGAGAAGTTGTTGTTGTTGTTGATGTTGGAGAAGTTGTTGGTGTAGCTGGAGAAGTTGTTGGTGTAGCTGGAGAAGTTGTTGGTGTAGCTGGAGAAGTTGTTGATGTAGCTGGAGAAGTTGTTGATGTAGCTGGAGAAGTTGATGATGTAGCTGGAGAAGTTGATGATGTAGCTGGAGAAGTTGATGATGTAGATGGAGAAGTTGATGTAGATGGAGAAGTTGATGTAGCAGGAGCAGGAGCAGGAGCAGGAGCAGGAGCAGTAGCAGTAGCAGTAGCAGTAGCAGTAGCAGTAGCAGTAGCAGTAGCAGTAGCAGTAGCAGTAGCAGTAGCTGCAGAGCAGTGTATTCTTCAAATCGAAGATGACTGTAGTGAGAAAACCCTGGCTCTTTATAGTGGTTAGGAATGGCCTGATTGGTGGATCAAGCATGCTAATGCAGAACCAGCCGTGTTCAATCATAATCACGTGCTCCTCTCGAAATTAGTTTATGAATAAACTTCACATATATATATATATATATATATATATATATATATATATATATATATATATATATATATATATATATATATATATATATATAACAGCTTAACGTGGCTAAACATTGACCAGGGAAACCCAAATTTCTGTCAAACTTTACTTGTGATTAACGCTATCATCAAAAGAATGGGCCCTAATTCCATAGATGAAGTCAACTCCCTACTGAAGTCCATAATAAGGAAAGGCTTTACATAACTTTACAACAACCGAGGGAGACAAAATGTTAAAAAGGCTGTTCATAAAATTAAATTTTATTTACAATAAATTAAACCCTGCTGTCAAAAGAATGTGCTTGTCCATGTCATTGACATCCCCACAACAACACAGGGGAAAACGCTTAACACAATATTGTTCACTTTAGCTGTGGAAATGGGGCTCATTCTTTTGCTAGTAGTTAGGGCTATAATCACAAGTTAAATTTGATAGAAATTTGGTTTCCCCCGTTTGTGGTTAAGGTACATTAAAGAGCCTCTATTAAGGGTTTTTGAAAATGAGCTTCCATGCAGTATATAACACGGCACTAAGTGAATGAAAACATCAAAATAAGGTTTAAATCTAAAAGTCCAGCATGTTTAAAACTATAAATTTTTTAGCGAAATAGTTGACTCAGAGTTGAATAAACAAATCTAGTTGGGTTTGGATCTTTTGCTTGATGGTAATTGACGTTGACAAGGTACATCACCAAATATGTAGTTCCAGTTCCGGTATAATGTGAACACTCTTTCACTTCAGACACTAGCGGAGGCGTGGGGCATCACGCTACTGATCATGACGCGAAGATGACGATCACTGACCGATGGAGATTCGGCTGCGGGGAATAAAGGGTTAAAGTTCATTTTCACAACAATACCACAGTATAGCCAACCTAGTGCTGTGTTTGTTCCTGTCATTTTTCTGATGATTGATACAGTAACCTACACTGCAACGTGGAATTCGCCGGCCGTTTGCTATTGAAGGAGCAGCAGAGACTATTATGTATGGGACTTTGTCAATAACTAATACAGTTTAAATGGACCAGTTCCTTCTTCCTCCGGATCATAACATGTACATGTGATTAAAATTATTGCCTCGTTTTGTGTAGTTTGCAAAATATGTGTTTAATTGTGTGTTATAAGTTGTAATCACCCTGCACGGCTTGTAATCACGTATCGATTATTGATCAGTGCGTGTACTGTATCTCTCAGGTTAAATCTTTATGGGGCATTTCACATATTGCGTCCAAAACTATGTTAAAAACGTGACACATTGCATTCCTGTATTGGGCTCTCACATGCTTTCTGCTACATCATACTGTAGCCATGGTGGGCTTTTCTCTGTGTCTCGTGCTGTCTTGTGGCAGTCTACCAATCACAATAGACTGGGTCATTGGTCCAAACAGCGCAGATTAACTTCTCACTAAGGAGGGGTTTGGGAGCAAATGAATCGATGATCAATTCATATGGGAGTCGCTGGGATAATTAGGTAAAGATAAATGCATATTATAAGACAATGAAAGTGTTTTTTGACCTTGCATGCATATCAGCATGTTGATGGAAAACCCCAAAACCAAAATATGATCTTTTTTATTTCTAAATGGGGGCTTTTTAAGCCCCGTTAAGCATTTTCCTTATAAGGGAAAACGCTTAACATGATGTTTTTCATCTAGTTAATAAAATTGGGACTCGCTCTTTATACAGCAGTTAATGTTAATAACAAGTAAAATTGGACAGAAATTTGAGTTTCTCTAGTTGATGTTAAGGAACGTTAAGCCACTTTAATCTTTTTTCACGTTAAGCATTTTAGAATGTCCTGTCAACTTCAAATTCAAAGGGTGTAGATTGCAAGTAGCTACACTGGCTAAAGTGATTAATAACTGACTGGGTGTATTTTCAGGAAAACAAGACCAGTGCAGATCAGTTTTAGCGCATGTGCTCGCTTTGGCCTCTACAAAGATGATAGTAATTTTCCTGTGTCTTCTCCTGTTTTAGTAATCTTAGCCTGATTGCTTTTTATTTGTTCTAATCTATCAGTAGCTAAGAGTGTTTAGTCATTGAACTAAAATGTGCAGGGAAGGATGAAATTGTAAAAGCACTGTACATGGCATTACAATATTTAGCTAGGATGACGGGAAAGCCAAAACGTGCTAGACTTATGTCTGAGCTTTTTTTTCACGAGCCCCCTGGTTGCTCCTTTTTAGACCCTTGGCCAGACGTCTTACTATAAAGAGATGTCATGCACCAACAAGGGCCGTTTTTTCGAAGGCAATGGTGCTTAGGTTTTAAAGGGACCTGGTTCTTTTCCCAGTGTCAGGAGATTGATGTCATAGGTAATATACTGGCTATGAGGCGAAAGGACAATTTATGGTTTATGCAGTTGAAAAGTGAAAAATCAGCCAGGTCGTTACCATCACCTGGGCGCTTTTCCATGTTTTCTGAGAGAGAGGGTGAGAAGTTTGGGTGGAAAATGCATAGACCTGGTTTTGCTTTGGCTAAAGGAATCATATTTTTTGAAAGAGATCCATCTGCTTTTTTTTAATGCTGTGGAGGTACCGTCTGCTCCCTAAATCTTCTATCCCATAACCACTATGAAATAATCCCCTGACAGCTTGCCAAACTGGGAGAGGGGGTGGGATGCAGTAGGGTAACCAAAGCCGCCTTTGTTCACCCTAGTCACTCAAGTGACATTTAGTCTGACTGTTTCTCAAATGAGTGAAAGATGAATCTATTGGTGAGACTTGCTTCAATTATTCCTTACATGGTAGATGTTTATGAATCAGCTGCATGTGTAAAAGTCTGACATATCTGTTCTTTATGTACGTTAGGATAAATGTATGTTTATCCTCAGCACACTTGATTTACCTCAGGTAGTGTTTGTATGGCAGCGTTGGCACTTTGCAGGTGCCCATGCATTCGAGTACATTAGGTTTTTCCTATTGGTGCTGATGATGTCACACATTAGGTCATAGCAGTGTGAGGGTCCCTTGGGATTCCACTGCTTAAAATTGTGCCAATTAATGTCACATGTTCACAGACTGTCGCCTGTTTGTTTAGTAGACTCTCTGAAAAGGAAACACACTTTTAAACAGGACTGTGTGTTTACCCGACCAATGCTGCTGATGTCACTGTCTGCAACATGAGTGATTAATGTCTGCATTCGCAAACTTGGACCAAAAAGAGAGAGGAGGAAGATGGGGGAGAAATATAGAAGGCCAAACCTGTAAATGAACAACTCGTGCTGAATTGCTGATTTTTCTGTGTATATTTATTTTAGGGTTTACAGCACTTGATTTGTGAAGGTATAGAGGTTTTTACTGTTCATCAGAGAGATCATTTTGGAAATGTCATTGGTTTAACGTCTGTCATTATTTTTCTGTCCTTTTTTAAAGAGTTTTTGTTGCAGGTAGAATAAAATTGAATCAGAAATACGATTCGGTGAGAAATTAGATAGTGTTTGGAGATAATTGCTGTTTAAAATAAGGGTTTTGTTCAAGGACATGTGTTTTGGAAATTACACATTGCTCAGATTCTAAATGGCTTTTTAAAAATCTTTTTATGATATCTGTCTATTCATAATGCTGTTTTATTCAACCCATCCATCCATCCATCCAGGCTAGTTTAGGTCCATCCACCAATCATCTATTGTTTATTCTACCAGTCTAATTTTTACTCATCCATCCTTTTTTGTTTTTGTTCTAATAGTCTATTCTTTACCTTGTCCATCCATCTGTTTGTTCCATCAGTCTATTGTTCCATCTACCTATCCATCCATCCATCCATCCATCCATCCATCCATCCACCCATCCAGCGTTCTACCAGTCAATTATTTTCCATGTCCATTCATTTGTTTTTTGTCTATTCTTTACCTTGTCCATCCATCTGTTTGTTCCATCAGTCTATTTTTCCATCTACCTATCCATCCATCCATCCACCCATCCAGCGTTCTACCAGTCAATTATTTTCCATATCCATTCATTTGTTTTTTTGTTCCATCTGTCTATCTATCCATCCATCCATCCATCCATCCATCCATCCATCCATCCATCCATAATTTATTCTACCAGTCTTTTTTCTCATCTATCTATTTGTTTTTGTTCTATCAGCCTATTGATCCATCCATCCATGTTTTTTGTTCCATCCATCCGTCCATCCATCCATCCATCCATCCAGGCTATTTTAAATCCATCTACCAATCATCTAATGTTTATTCTACCAGTCTAATTTTTTCTCATCCATCCTTTTTGTTTTTGTTCTAATAGTCGATTCTTTACCTTGTCCATCCACTTGTTTTTTGCTCCATCAGTCTGTTGTTACATCTACCCATCCATCCATCTATCCATCCATCCATTTGTCTAGCTGTCTATTATTTTCCTCATCCATCCATCCATCCATCCATCCATCCATCCATTCTCTTCTCTTCTCTTCTCTTCTCTTCTCTTCTTTTCTCTTCTCTTCTCTTCTCTTCTCTTCTTGAATGCCTCCATCATTACAGTTAAGAGCGCATGTTAAGAGCATCTGTAGTGGTAAAATGAAGAGCGAGGTTTCTGCCACTTAAACATTTCAGCCAATCTGACGTCCTGTCAAGCACACGAGGGGAAGTGTCAAGGTATTTGTGCTGTGATTAACATAAGTGCTTTCCTCCATCGCTGCTATAACTAATTAAAAAAGCCAATTATCCCACTCAGACTGGATTTCCAAGAGGCACGTCCCAAAGGTTAACAGACAGCTTTAATCTGTTTTCACCCATGCCGCTCTCTGGCTCAGGCTGACTGTATCTAACAACCACACAGACAGCAAGCATTATAATGAGATCTGATCCCAAAGGGGCATGTGGCGCTCCTATTGGCTGAGCATCTCATGAATAAACAGTAGCATGTCATGCGGGCAGATATAACTTGTCCTGGTGTAAACCAGTTATGGATTTGTCAAGCCTGTGCTCTGCTAGATACATGCATAGGTACATTAGCACAGCTACACATTCATGGTCACCTTACCCACAGAATTTTAACTAGCTCTGCAACATTTCCCAGAGTCTTGCACTAACATTCTCTTAACCATAACAAATCTCAGAGGTCTGATCTTTGGGTGGAAGAATGTTGCCCAGCCAAGGACTTGCCCGACCGGCAGACCAAACTTTTCCATCCTCCAGCCTGCCATGACAGATTCACTGTAATCTATCAGATCAAAGGAGAACAGGCCAATCCGATTCCCATAATCCAGTGTAAGGGTGACTTTTGCACATGTTATACTGGCAAAAAAAGATAAATCTGATTTTCTTTTAAGCCTCCACTGTCTAGTCAAATAAGTTATCACAAAAGCAAGGGCACAGTGACTTGTTTTTAATGCACCAGTCCTTTTGCATTACACTTTTTCATTCGATGTCTCTTTTAAAACAAATGAAGGGCTTTTTTAATGAAAAATCTTTCTTTATTTTACTCTTATTGAAATAGCTACACACAATAGAGAGCAAAACACACAGATTTTTGTACCAAAACAAACATCCTGGCGATAACACTCAAAAGTTTGTAATTATATTGTATTCGTATTGCCACAGTTGTTCTTGTTTTTTTGTTTTGTTTTTCAAACAACAACTATTTTCCATGTCAAAATGGTAAGCAGACAGGTTAGCAAGGCTGGTAGGTAAGAAAATCACGTGACATACATCTTAACATGTAGGTTTACAACTGTCTAGAGGTACACTAGGGAAGAGGATGTGCACCAACAATGTTTTCCAGATTAGGTTAAAGGGGATTATTTTTAGATATTAGAAAGACTGATTTGGTTTTGATTGGTTCTTTTCTTTAACGCTACCCTATAGCCAGTCTTTTTAAAATTCCTGTTGTTTATTGTTTCTAAAATTGCCAAAAAAATATTGTAAAAAAAAAAACTAAATCACTGTTTCACCATCACAACTTGTAAATAAAAAAATAAATAAAACTACCACTCGCACTCATATAATTTAATAAGTGTATATATACCTGAAATATCTATACTAATACACGCACATACTCCTAATTTCACGTTTTGCAGTGCTTGCTCTCACTGGCCACTTTCTTAGGTACACCTTACTACATACCTGCCAACACTCCTGTTTTTCCCGGAAGTTTTCCGTAATTCAGACCCATCTCCTGCCCATCTCCCGTATTGTTCTGTCTTCCGGAAAACTCCTGGAATTCATGTTTTTAGCTGACAGGAGTGGCACCCGGTGTGGTCTTCTGCTGCTGTAGCTCATCCGCCTCAAAGTTAGAGGTGTTGTGCTTTCAGAGATGCTCTTCTGCATACCTTGGTTGTAACGAGTTGTTATTTGAGTTACTGTTGACTTTCTATCAGCTGGAACCAGTCTGGCCATTCTCCTCTGGCATCAACAAGAACTGCCGCTCACTGGATATTCTCTCTCTTTTGGGCCATTTTCTGTAAACCCTAGAGATAGTTGTGCGTGATAATCCCTGTAGATCAGCAGTTTCTGAAATACTCAGACCAGCCCTTCCGGCACCAACAACCATGCCATGTTCAAAGTCACTTAAATCACCCTACTTAATACTTCTGATGCTCGATTTGAAATGTAGGTTTGATCGTCTTGATCATGTCTACATGCTTAAATGCATTGAGTTGCTGCCATGTGATTGGCTGATTAGAAATTTGCATTAACAAGCAGTTGGGCAGGTGTACCTAATAAAGTGGCCTGTGTGTGTATATGATTTGTTTTTTATTTACAATTTTGAATACTTAAATACAATTGAAGCCATTTTGCTTAAATGTCACAGAACTGCAGTTTTATTGTGCATTTACATTTGCAATTTTGCTACCTTGTCATGGGTACACTTTTTTTTTTCTTTATGCAAAAGATTTAGGAAAGAAAATGAGGGTACAATAAAAAGTAATTACAAATACATATTTTGCAAAAATGTATGCATGAACAGAGCTGAAATTATCTAAAAAAAGGAAAGACAATTAAGCATTTACAAGTGTTAAACCAGGCTTTATTCTCAAAGAAACATCCCCTTTTCTCAGACTGTGAATGGAGATGTTGCCCATAGAGGCTTATGTAAATGGATTATTCACCCTTAACTCCGATTCTAGAGGTTCGTCTGACCAGCCCAACTATAAGTAGATCTATATTTAACAGTAGCATAGCTCTGGAATGCAGCCATCTTCCAGGCGTCTTAAGAATGACAATTAGCATATTGTGTCTGACAGCTCAATCATATAGCACGGCATTTGCGGAGATCGGGCCTTTGATTCGCTTAAGTAGGGAACAATTACAGACTGTGTCCATGCACGTTTTTTTTTTTTTTAATAGATCCCCCCCTGTACAATCCTACTGTACTGTAGTTTACACCCCCCTCTACATTCACACAGCTTAGACAGATGGCGCACAGTATATCGAGATGCCATTGAATGTGTGTGAACATTTTTTATACTGGATGGGTTAGCTGGGATGCTAGTATATACTGTATATGCAGCACTGGGAAAAAATAAATAAAAATGTATTATTTATTTAATTTATTCTCAAGAGTTGCCATTAATAGATTTTTAGTAGAGTAAATTATTAATTTGTGTTTCATTTTATAAACTACCTGTACAAACTGCTGGTCGTCAAATTTTCAAAAAAAAAAAAAAAAAAAAAGATAATTAACAGCATTTGCAGAAAATGACTGTATAGGTAAATGTGAAGTATTCCACCTTTCAGACCTTGACGATATTGTCTGATGTACAAAATTTAATCAGGATTTTTTCAGCCTGATCTCACGAGAAAACATAAGTATTTTACGTTTTGTCAGTTTAGTGGCTAATTTTTACCAGTTTATACAAGTTAACTCACACGAAAATGTACGATTTTAAAAAGGAGGCGTGGCACCCAACCCCACCCCTAAACCCAGCCATTATTGGCTGATGAGATAATAGAGCTAAATTGTATGAATTAGATTGTATGAATTCATACGAATTAGCCACTACATCAAAAAGTTACGAATTGCAGTGATATTGCGTTGGATTTTTTGGTTCACTTTGGATGGTTGGTTTAGTCTAGTTGGCTCTTAATTTTTTTCCAAATGTGATCTAATTTGAAGCGTTTAGCATCAGACTCCTGTTTATCCATTTCAGATAAAACTGAACAAGCCTTCAACAGGGTTCCCATAAGTCATATCTAGAATCTCTGGAATATTCTTGAAAAAATTTAATTTTAAAAGGTATATTGCAGCAATTTATTTAGTTATATTCCACTTTATCTATCTATCTGTCTATCTATCTATCTATCTATCTATCTATCTATCTATCTATCTATCTATCTATCTATCTATCTATCTATCTATCTATTTATATTTAGTAAGTCATTGGGAATATCTGGATTTTTTGCTTGTAACCTGAAAGAATGTTGTAATGCAGCATCCACAATACATAAATAATAATCATTCATTCATTTTCCTTTGGCTTAGTCCCTTATTCATCAGGGTTTACCACAGCGGAATGAACCATCAACTATTCCCACATATGTTTTACGCAGCGGATGCCCTTCCAGCTTCAATCCGGTACTAGGAAACACCCATGCACACTCACATTCTCACACACACACACACACACACACACACTATGGTCAATTTTAGTTCATCCAATTCACTTAGTGTACTGTATGTCTTTGGACTGTAGAGGAAACTGAAGCACTCGGAGGAAACCTACGCCAACTCGGGGAGAACATGCAAAAGCCACAAAGAAATACCAACTGGCCCAGCTGGGACTCGAACCAGCGACCTTTTAGCTGTGAGGCAACCGTGCTATCCACTGTGCCTCCCATAAATAAATACTAAAAATACATAAAAGTTTAATTAAGTCATAGATTGAATTAATATATTTACTAAATATAAAAAAAATACTGTACTATGGAAGTCAATGGCTACCGGTTTCAAACGGGTTTGGAACAAGTAGTGAAACAAACGGTTTTTATGCATCTTCAGTGCTAAATTATTACTATAAGAATATTAAAATGTTTCTATTGTAAGTTTATTTGATTTTCCATCATTATACTCGTGCTATTTGGTGCTCAAAAGAACACTTTCAGTTATCCTCCTGACGTGTAGACTTTAATGTTCAAAGTAATTATTCTGATCTCAAGGTTTTTCGTGAAACTATAATTTCCAACAAATCTGGCAGCAGTTCTTGGAGAGGATTACTGTAGTTCGTCCTTGCTCATTGACACTACACAAACATTAGCTGGTTTACATCACTTTGACCTCCATTGGATGTGTTGGTGTATTTCGTGATGCAGACTGCCTCTTTTGTTCCGTTTCATTTTCTCTGTAAGATCTCAAGTCTTGACATGCAGGAGTTGCTCAGATCAGACAAATGACCTTTCTTTCTCCATCTTGCTTTCTCAAACCTCAGTTAATTGTGCAGAGTTGTCTTCTTAGGGCCTGATTTCTAGATTTCATTTGGAAGTTTCTTGATTGTTTACATACAGTATGTAGGAGTTAAACTATGGGCATTTTTTGTCATCATACCACAATATCCACATGCATTGCCTGTATTTGGTGTATATGCTCAACATACATGAGTATACCCCTCACCAATCTCTTATTTAAATTAATATTTTCTATTATATTTTTGTGCATACAAGATTAGTCAGTACTGAAACCAAATCTGCAGCTAATCTAACAAAATAACTTATGATAACGGTACAAAATTAGTACACTCAAATTTAAATGTTAGTGGAAAAAAGAGCAAAAATCAAGTGAAACAAATGTCTACAATTATTCTGAATGTTTGTGGTTTGTATTTATTTATTTTACTTTTTTTCAATATTTCGCATTAATTTAAGTGTGTTGTCTTTCTATTCCTAAAGATGTTTGGTAACTAAAATATTATTTTAATAAATATATCTATTTAATTAATCAGTTTTTTTCAAATTCACCAAAGTATATTTATGGATAAATGGTTCAAAATATTCATTTTCAAAGTGGGGTGTAGTCAATTATGTTGAGCACTGTGTGTGTGTGTGTGTGTGTGTGTGTGTGTGTGTGTGTGTGTGTGTGTGTGTGTGTGTGTGTGTGTGTGTGTGTGTGTGTGTGTGTGTGTGTGTGTGTGTGTGTGTGTGTGTGTGTGTGTGTGTGTGTGTATAGTCAGATTTATTAGCCCCCCTTTTTATTTTTTATTCTCAAATTTTTGTTAACGGAGATATTTTTTTTTTCAACACAATAGTTTTAATAACTGATTTCTTTAATATTTAATAGCATTTGGCTATATATAAAGAGCATTTGACTAGACATAAATAGCATTTGACTAGGTATTTTCAAGGCACTTCTATACAGCTTAAAGTGACGTTTAAAGGCTTAACTTGGTTCATTAGGTTAACTAACCAGGTTAGGGCAATTAGGCAAGTCAATTGATATTGATGGTTTGTTCTGTAGACTATTGAAATAAAAATTTTGCTTAAACGGGCTAAAAATTAAGACCTTAAAATGAACTTAATTTTTTTAAAACTGCTTTTATTCTAGCTATAAATATTATCAGAGGCACTGTGAAATTGTCCTCGCTCTATTAAACATTTGTAAAATAAAAAAAGCCAAAAATTCAAATATATATATATATATATATATATATATATATATATATATATATATATATATATATATATATATATAGCATTTTTATATGCAGTATTTTAATAATAAAACTAATTAAAAATTATTTAAGAATTGTAATGTTCTTATTTACTTTTTGTTGTTTTAATGTTGTTATTAAATCTTTTAAAATGTTTTTTTTTATATTGAAGCTGAATTTTTATTTAATACATCTAAAAAATTGTTTGTTTTCTGCTCAGGTAAAAAAAAATTTTAATAAATAAGTCTTCTGAAATACGGTTAGTGTTAATAAAAAAAAATAAAAAAAATGTGCTGCTTCATTTTTCTGAAAAAAGCATTTATCTGAAACAAAAAATCTTTTTGTACATTTGCTTTTTAAGTGTCTTTTTATTATCTTGTTTAATAACATTTTTTCCCCCTCTGAAACATATTAAAGTCTGTGCAAAATCAAGGTCACAATGTTTATTTTGCTGGCATACATTTGTTATTCTTTACAGCAACAATTAATACATGCAGGTTAATCCACTAAATCAAAATTTTCATTTTCGTGTTCTTTCTCTGTTGATGCCACCATGATGCTTCAGCCACAATATTCTTAACCACACACCTCTTACCAATAGATTTCAATGAGGTAAGGATGCGCAAAATAGAAATCCCTGCCTCCTACTCAATATTCCGTTTTAATAGAAGCACATTAACATATTAAGTAAAGGTCTCAGCAACTCCATGTGGTCTTTAAAGTATTAAATGGAGGTTTACCAAGTAAGTTTTGCAAATACTATTCTCACACCTTCTGAACAATTTACAGAAATACAGCCTTTTTTTGTTTTTTTAAATAAAAAATCCATCTACATAAAATTGTCCAAATCTGATGAATCATTAGTGGTTCTGTTTTTCTTCTTGGATGTGCTGATGGAAACCCGGTGAACATGAAACATCTTTAACGTCCGCTAGCATTAATCTCTCCTTGCACTCTCGCTTTTATGAATCAAGCCTACAGTGAATGAAAGCAGTCATCACCTTTTATTCAGCACGTTCTGTTGTGCAAATTTCCATGTTTCAGCACTTGAACTGCTGCCATTTTCCTCTGAGAGGGTCCAGATGAACCAGGGTGGTCATCAGACCCATAGAGCACATTTATCAGTTCTGCTTTTAACATACCAGATGAAAGCTGATGCGAATCCAAGTCTCTGATTAATGTGGTTTCTGTGCCATGGTTTCAAAATTGTACCCCATGCTGTACTTCACTACTTGTTTTCCAGCATGTCTAGACCATATTTGAAGAAAGCAGGAGAAAGTGAAGTTGTTGGTGGGAAAAACAACAAAAAACTGTGGGGTAGACTCCCCCTGGTGGTAGATGCAGCAACAGCACACTTACACAGTGTAATGTTCATTACAGTTATCTGAACTTTTACTGAACACTCATTTTCTCAAAATCTTAAATGCAAATCTTTAAATATAATTCAAAGAAGACTTTTTTTGGCAAAATCAAACGAAACTTCATGATGCACCCATCAGTCAGTGTACAGACTATGATGCCAGAAACTAGTCTAATAATACTGTTAATTTACGTTTTTATTAATTGAATGCATACACATTTATGTAATGTTTTATTTTAATGTAAAAATGTATTTAATTTAATATAAAATAATTATAATTAAAGACTTTTTTTTTTTTTTTTTTTTTTTTTTTAGGAAAAGAAGAAATGTACAATATAAATCAGGAAGTGATCTGTAAGAGACTGGAAAACAAGTACATACAGTTCCAAAGTGATGAAAGTGCTGGCAGCTAGCTCTCTACAACTCTCACATGGTCTTGCTAAACAGTCAAGTAAAAGTATTGACAGTGACACTCAATCTAGTAACAAGCAACTGCAAAGTACAACCTCAGAGTTGTTTACTAATATAAGATTATATCTTTTCAGTTCCGTTTTTAACTAACACTCACTCAATATTCATAGAGAACATTGAGCTGAATCTTGACTACAAAATTAAATGGCAAATTAAATAATAATAAAAAAATTGCAATTATATGTTCCCCTAAATTGCACACCCCTAAAGTATAAACACTTTGATGCTTGTACCAATACATAAAATCATATTTGTAATCATTGTAATGGCCAGATCACTTTATAAAAAAATAAAATAAATAAATAAATAAATACATAGTTATTTCTTCTTCAGAAAAATTGTGTCACTCTCAGATTAAAACCACTTATATGCTCGATAGCTGTAGTGTCTACTGTATATACACAACAACCTTTTTCTCTTTTGAAAATAATAATGTGCAACCTTTGTAAGGCTGCTTTGAAACAATGAATATTGTGAAAAATTGTTCATTAGTCACTACATTAAAAATGGAGAACACAACTTTAAAACTAAATAAATGTGTAACCTGTAGCGTGAAATTTTTTTGCAACCTTGCAATAGAGTATGTACAGCATAGGCTATACTGCAAGTATAGTATTGAACCGAATTATTTATATTACTAAACTTGCATTTTGAACTGTGTTTTGCTGCTTGCTTTTGTGTACCATTTTTGCAACATTTCCCTGTGAATGTACACAATATACTGACACAGAGGAGAAGACACTGTTGAATGAAGTTCATTATTTTTGAAGTTTATTTTAAGTTCATTATTTTTGAAGTTTTTTTTGAAGTTCATTATTTTTGTTTTATGTGCCCATGAAAGAAGCTTGATATTATGTCAAATAAACCACTGAAGGCACATGGACTGTATTGAGGATGTTTTTTGGTACCTTTATTGACTTTGAATGAATTGGGAGCTGTTTATGGAGGATGATGTAGCTTTCAGATTGCACATTAAATAGCTTAATTTGTATTCTGAAACCAAACAAAGGTTTCAGGATTTTGGAATGACATGAGGGTGATTTATTTACATAATTTTCATTTTTGGTCTAACCGGCTCTTTAAAGTTGCCATGAAACAAAGGTTAAGATTATTTCCATTGTTGACATGTATCTATTTGAAAAAGTTCTGAAATGTAGGGTGGTGCATGATTTTGTCCTTTGGAGACTGATTGGATAGTCGGACGTTGCTAACAAAATGGAGAAAAATGGACAAAGCCAGAGCAGAAACAAGGCTTACCCTGATAGTCCCTTCCTAAAATACAGATAGCTCCACCCTAAAGAAATTCCATGTGACTAGAAGTGAAGAAAAGTCATTTAAGGTGGAAGAGAAGGTTATTATATTTGATTAAAGATTATTGTTTTTATTTTATTGATTATTGTTGAATTATTGTTTATAACAAGCGCTACTTTATAGAAAAATAAGAAGAGCCAACTTTGAATTCCTTGCGACTTTAGCAAAAAGAGTGAATAATTGAAGAAATTGGTTTAGGTCCGCAGGAATCTGGTTCCGAAAATGGAGTTCAGATCCTTAGCAATTGTGAAAAAAAATGTATTAAGGAATATCAGAGCTGGTAAACCTGAGAGATCAGGGTTAAGCCTCAGATCAGCATTAGCCACAGGGGACGGCTGTGACTGATCTCCCTTCTGTCTGCCAGGAGGTCCGGCTGGTGGGTCCAAGCCTGAGTTCTGTCTGGGTAACTTGCCCCTGGGACGAGTCAAAGGGAGCCTCAGGGAGCGGATTGTTTGGTCTCTGGGTGCTGTCCTCACGGGGGTTCCCAAAGACCCCAACCCCCATCAAGCTTTGAACTCGTATCATAACAAATGGGGCGTAAATTATAGACACACAACCACTTCTGCTGGTGTGATTTGCTTTTGGATTTGGAAAGGTGCACTGGCTTCTGCTTGACCAATCATGTGGAAGTGTAATTGTATTTGTGCGAGTTCATATTTTGGTCCTCATTTAAAAGCTATTTGGTGACATTTACCAAAACAGACTTCAGCGCAGTCAACGTTTAAATAAAATACACGGCATCCAATTCAAAAGGTCGTTCAAATTGTTGTGCTGAAATGTATTTATTTATTTATTTCTGCTCAAATTCGCAGCAGACTGGAACATTGGATTCGATTGCACAAAAGCATTCTGGATCCTTTTAGGAAAGCCCAGTCTTTTAACCGTTACATACGTTTAGTGCATCATTAAATCATTCAAAAAAGCATTTTAGCATTTGCATGCGACCGCACTCTCCTCATCTCTCCCTCATCAACCCACTCAGATTTCACTGAAATGAGCATCGCAAAGTAGCACATCATGGAAACCGTTTTCCACAACGAGCCTCATCAAAACAGCAAACAGATTTTTAGTAAGTTAGCCAGCTTTGTCGGTTCTAATTGAATAAAATGTTCTCGAGTGAACTTTTGCTGAATGTCTCCGCGATGGCACCATTTGTTCTTTTATGTCCTCGCAAAGTTTTTTATTGTAACACTTTGCTATAAGGTTTTACGTTGACTTTAAATGAATTGGCTGTAAAGTGAACCTGAGAAAAAAGTGTGGCTATTTACTGCTGCAATTTACCATGATTATTTTTTTTAGCATCACATTTTATCCTTTTTTCTTCTCCAGTTCCAAAAGCCCATTTTCTTATTGAATAATTGTAAGAGTTTTTTTTTTTTTCAGGAATACATTTGAAAGGTAGTTTACTTTTATGATAGAATTGTTTTGCAAGCATAAATGAACAGTCTTATAAACCATTTCAATGTAGTGATGTCATTGGCCCATGAACATTTCCTGCTTTTTATCATACTATTTCATAACTGTAACAAGAGGCAGCTCAATCATAACTTAACATTAAAAAAGCTATCATAACATTATTTATCAATATGTAGACCTTTTTTTGGATTCTTAGAAGCTACAGAAAATAAAAATGTAAAACAGGAAATACATTAGGACCATTGTTATTCTTTAAATTTTTTATAAATGGTTTATACAGCAATGCGTAACTATTTCATGTTAGTGGCTAACATGAAATCTTAATCCAAATGTACAATTGCATTAGTATGTTTTGGTACGATCTGCATTGGCTCTAATTTGACACACCGTAAAATAGTTAATTTTACTTTCTGAAACTTCCTATTATCTTATATAGTTTATATAGGTGTTTATTATTTTCTTAAACAACAAACCTTTGTTTTATGATTTTAAGATTATCTAAATCCGTAGTCCACAAACCCTGGACCTATACCAAGCTGTGAATCAATTAGCACTGGGCCCATTTTTATTTATTATCTGAGTCTGAACGATCTTTTATTTTTAAAAAAGCCAAAATTTGACCCACAAGCTAGCAAAGTGAGTAAGGGTGCTTTCACATCTGTAGTTCGGTTCATTTGGTCAGGACCAAGGCCAATAAATGATACAATGTTGGATTTTCTGCCATCTTTGGGTAGTTTTCACAGCACACTGATTGCTTTAGTCTGAACCAGTTGAAAAGAACCAAAATGCAATCATCTGACAAAATCCACATCACTCATTGGCCAGATGTTGTTGAACATAGTTCCTAAACTGCTTATTGATTGGTCAGAATTCACATGCGACAAACAGCTAATAAACTCCCGCAAGTAAACAAACCGGCAGAAACAAAATGTCACTTTTTAATATGGAGGGACGACTGCGCTGACTGATTGTATCCCTGCTTTAGACAAACTAAACATTTTGAGAATGAAGCGCGACCGTGGCTGGAAAACAATGTTTTAATGCATTGTACGTCACTTCAATAGGAGGCGTGAATTAATTTAGCTAAACTGCGACATGGTCATCTTGCGGAAATATTATCAACGATTCATCAGGTAATGATTTTACCTCTCTCTCTCTTTGTTGGTAAAGCGCTGTCAACAAATATTTTCCCTCCATATTCCATAATGTACAGTGCATCGGCCTACGGCAGCTGGATTAGTCCAAAAGGCGCAGTACTTTTTGCGGTTGGGTCTGTTTTAGTTTGGATCATATTCTCACCACTCCAGGGTTCGTTTGAAAGCCTACTGAGACCTGCTTGAAGACGTGGTCTCAGTACGTTTTTTTGGTCCGCTTTTGGTGCGCACTTGAGTACGGTTGCTCCATTCACACCTGCCCAAACGAACCGCACCAAGAGGGAAAACAAACTCTGGTGTTATTCAAACGAACTAAATAAGGCAGGTGTGAAAGCACCCTTAGAAACAGACAACATTGGAAAGTTTCGTTGTGAAGGGAAAAAGGCAGAGTGAAGGACCCACAAACTGCCAAGGAGTGCACCCGCAACCCATTTGTCAACAAATCAGGTAAATCCAGCATGTCTGTGCAGGAAAACGATCAACTGCTGGAGATCGCAAATATATTTCATATTTTCCACGTACTAGTTCAATATTTCCATTGGAGGCGCGCATATTGGTAGTGATGCACATGCGGCACCCGGTTAAAAACATCTCAAGTTTTCAGAATCCTACAAGTGTACAGTGAGTCACATGACAAAAACTGACCAATCAGCTTTATACTTTGTATGGAATATACACATTTCAGTTGTCTAATTATCCTAGACAAACACAGAGCACCCAAACATGGCAGTGCATAATTTTCTCCATAAAAAACTTGTATCAGAGTTGCAGCAGTGTTTTGTCAGCCTGTCATGAGAACCGTTAATGGTAGCCTAGCAATTTACTCACAGCCCCCCACACCCCCTGGGGTTATGGTAAAATTGTCAACGTTGACCGGTCCGCAATGATAAAAAGGTTGGGGACCACTGATATAAATAGCTTTTATTGAATAAAACATTAGATTAGATTCAATTTTATCGTAATTGTGCAAAGTACAGTACAGAGCAAATGAAATGCAGTTAGTATATACATGTATAAACTATGTATATACAACTTTACGGAATATAGTGCCAGGTAGATGAGGTTAAATGTGGGTAGGTGGGGTGGCCGAGACCAGCTCAATGCAACTAATGGAAATAGGGTTGTTACAAAACTGGAATTCGATACCAATCGGTACTGAAGTTTTAAGCACTGTTGAGCATGTTCTCAACAGAAATGACTGTGATTGGCTGTGAAGGTCATCGGTTCACAGAACTCACCGCTGTTTACTGTGTGTAACCACAGATACAGGGACACTGGTGCGTTTCAAAGTGATGGCGATCAGCTGGTTTGTCTATAAGCTGACATACGAGCGATCCACCGATGAATTGTGGCTTTAAAATGCTCCAGTGTCCCTGTATCTGCGGTTACAGTCAGTAAACAGTGGTGAGTTTGGTGAACTGATGACCTTCTCTGCCAATCGCAGTCATTTCTGTTGAGCATGTGAACACAATGGAAAATCAGCTGTGTTTAAATACATGCTCCATAGCTCTTAAATGTCAGCAAGAAATGGACATTTTTAAAATTTCAGTGCAGATTAGTATTGAATTCCAGTATTGTGACAACCCTAACTGGGAATAACATACAATATGTAGGAATATAGATATAAACATACTAAAGTAAACACACACTCTGCTCTAAACAGGCCACACACTTCTAATTTCAAGATAATTAGTTGCACAAATGATAATCAAAATGCATCGTTGTAAAACGTTGATGGATTTGAAACTTTTATGGTCATAAAGGGTGTCTGAGGACCGTGAAGGCTGTGACAATGATTAATGGAGTGCTAATGCATAAAGGGACCCCACAACCGGGGTTTCACAAGGACACAGGCCACGTCCCCAGATCATCTCTTTATAATCCAAACCCACCCAGTCACATACTGTCACACCTGCTTGCCAATCACCCATTTCTTCCCACATCACACTTCTCTTTCTTCCTCTGTGGATCTGTATGATCCTCAAAAGGAGGTGGCACCATAGAAAATCGGCTCTAATGAAACAGGAAAAGGGGCTCCCATAAAAGCAGCGAAGCAAATTGCACTCATGTTTATGTTGCGCGGCGCGGATCAAAGACATGGGCCGGGTGATGATTGATGGGAGTGTTGCCCAAATCCGAGAAGATGTTGATGGGATGGTCAGAAGCTTGTGAGTGTGGTCTTTCCTGGAGCTAATTAATCCCTTCGGACCCCAGATGCCACTGTAAATTTGGTGGCTGGTGGCCTAATGGTACTGTGGGCGATGTAGAAGTTTCTGGAAGGCCATATGGCAGCTGGTACGGGGTGAAGATTGCAGATTTGGCGAACATACTGGCCCTGTTTGAGTCATTGGTGCCAGTAAGTGTGAGGGTTACTAAGTGGCACCAGAATGATTTGCTACGTCAACTTCTTCTGTACTATGTGTGTGTGTGTGTGTGTGTGTGTGTGTGTGTGTGTGTGTGTGTGTGTGTGTGTGTGTGTGTGTGTGTTCGGGACATGGTGATTAATGAGTCTACAGATGCATACAGACAGGCACTGGAGCTGTGACAAATAAACAGTAAATCTCAATCTATTTTTCTGCATCGCACACACATACACACACACAAGTTTCTTTTCTGGAAACTAGTTTTGACAGCGACACCTGTTTTGCTTGTTAAAGTCTATGGCTTTTGATAGCTGACATTTCGGCGTAATAACATCAGAAGTTTGAAATCTGTTCCCTGATTTCATAACGCACACCATCAGAGAGAGATTGCACACACAGCCAGGCATTTATATTAGCGTGTAATCGATTTACTGGTGAATGATAGAGCAATATTCATCAAATTTGATATTTGTGTGTGTGTGTGTGTGTGTGTGTGTGTGTGTGTGTGTGTGTGTGTGTGTGTGTGTGTGTGTGTGTGTGCGTGTGCGCATGCGCGTGCGTGTGCGTGTGCGTGTGTGTGTGTGTGTGTGTGTATGTGTGTGTGTGCAATAGATTTCTAAATCATATTACGTTGCAATTGTTTCCATTAGTAAAATGCATTAGTTCTGTAAGTGCAATGGAATGTGTATTGGTGTCAAATCTATTAATGTGGGTCAGAGATGAAAATGTGTTTGAGGGATGTAAACAAAAACAATGGTCCTGCAGTATTTCATGCTGTAGATTTAAAAAAAATGTATAGCATCCAATAATCCCAATAAATATTGCTACAATAGATGTTTTAATATTATGAGTGGATTGCCTCTTGTTACAGTTATGAAATAGTTTGATAACAAACTGGAAATGTTCATGGGCCAATGACATGACCACATTGAAATGGTTGTCTTCCCAAATATATTAGAATTTGATCTGCATATTTTATATATATATATATATATATATATATATATATATATTATAATTATTTTTCAGGTTATTCAAAACTGAAATCATTTCATGAAATATTAAATGGATAACAACGCAGCCCCAAAATAAGAAATCATAGTTTTGCTAGTTTGTCAGCATCATAAAGCATAATATGTAATGCTGTATGTCGATGTAACATTGTTTCACCCATATTTAGGTGCATTCATTCATTAATTCATTCATTCGTTTGCTTCGGCTTAGTCTTTTTATTCATCAGGGGTCGCCACAGTGGAATGAACCACTAACTAATCCAGCATTTGTTTTACGCAGCGGATGCAGGTCCAGCTGCAACTCAATACTGGGAAACATCCATACAAACCCATTCACACATATAAACTACGAACAATTTAGTTTATTCAATTGATCTATAGCGCACGTCTTTGGACTGTGGGGGAAACCAGAGCACTTGGAGTAAACCCACGCCAACATGGAGTGAACATACAAACTCCACACAAAAACGCCAACTGGCCCAGCCGGGACTCGAACCAGAGATCTTCTTGCTGTGATGTGACAGTGCTAACCATTGAGCCATTGTGTCACCCTATTTCGGTGCATATATAATATTAAAGTTTTTAAAAATGATGCAACTTTATTGTATGGTTGTATGTCACATGCATTGTGTGAGAAATCAAAAAGTAAGACATACCTCTTCTTTTCTCTCGATCTCTGAATGGCAAATAAGCAGCAGAAAAACAAAAACAAATAATCAGTTACTATAATAACTTTCTGAAGTTTTGCACTCCAAAATAGATTAAGACGTTTCTGCACAGACTGTAAAAATATCTGTTAATTAACAGTTTCCGTCTTTTGTGATTCACAAGTGTTTTCCATTTATTTACGAGTGTGTATTGCATTATTGGATGTTTGATCTCTTGAAGTCTGTCGACTTTTGATGTTATAAATTCAACTCTACAGTTTAACAAAGTATCTTTTATTGACTTTTAAGTGTTTTAAAATTAATATAATACATAATAAATAATATATAGAGAAATAAGCGTGGTAAATAACAGAAAATGTACTGGTAGATTATTGCAAGATTTTTGTAGCGTAATATACAACACCAACCCAAACAATACATCACTTTAAAATATTAAAAATGTTCATAAAAGTCACTTTTTGAGCTTTTCAAGGTTTAAAAGTTGTTGGAAGAAAGATCAAGGTGCCAAAATGCAATTCAAAACATAAATAAACAGAGAAAAATAAAAACATAAATTGCAAAATACAAAAAACTGCTAATTTACCAATATTTTTAGTGTAGAATTAAGAATATTAAGTGCTAAAAAGTGCCATATTGGTTGGCCTTTTAAAAAAAAGCATGAAGGGAAAGCACTCAGACATAGAGCACCACTGTTCCAAACAACTTGACATTACCCTGTTTACTTTACCACATACAGTAATGCTGTTTTCACATCATTGTTCTTTTACTCAAGTTTACAACCCAGTGCTTTCACATCTGCCATGGTGTCAACTTCTTTAGAAAACTATTTTATTACTGTGCTCTTTTAAAATTAAAACAACGGCAACCCAAGTCAAGTTTCATTAATAAAATGGAGAATATATAGACTTCAGCATGGCATTTAAATGTGTACAGTTAACCCCTGTTGACGTCAGTGCAAAAAAAAAAAGCATTAAAAGCCTTCATTTCATATCATCATTCATCCATGATTATGAATAATCTGTCATAAATTATCTGTGTCGGACTTCATTGTATGCCGTTATTCATATAAATATATCCATGACTGTATTGGTCATGCTGGCACTGAGTCTGACATGCCATTCCACAGTCATGAGCGCTTGCTCCGGTTATAGGATGCTTAATCTCTCCCTCTCTCTCTTTCTCTCTCTTCAAGATATCCTGCGTCGAGTAGTTATTCTTGGATGCTGAGGCAGTATGAAGCTTATTTCCCCTGCTGCAATCTCAGGCTGATAATGGTCTGTCATTAAGGCTGAGGCATGTGGTACAGTGGGAGGAGGTTGAGTCAAAGCAGCATCGCCACATTAGGTACTGTAGAAATGTTGATGAATCGAAAAATGTAACATGCATACCAGACTATGGTACAGGCTGGAAAAGTTAGTGTACATTGAAATGTTCTTTGAGTGCTATGCATGAAACTTGTGCACAAGTGTGATTCTTGGCAATATGAGGCAAAATTGTTATGACTTATGAACGTTCGAGGTTACAGAAGTAACCCTTCGTTCCCCGAGGAGGGGAACGGAAGTGCCATGAATGGGAGGATTCGGATCAGAAGCCGCTTATCTGGAGAGTATTGAACGGGCCAATGAATGAAATTAATTGGCAGCGTAAGCTTGCGCAGGTGTGCGACATCTGCAATTATCTCAGCATATAAGCACACCTGAAGCCAGCAGACGCCATCCTTTTAAGCTGAAGAGACTTTCAAACAGCTAAGGGACAGTCATTATGGCGACGGAATATGGCACTTCCGTTCCCCTCCTCGGGGAACGAAGGGTTACTTCTGTAACCTCGAACGTTCCCCTTCGGTTGGGGAACTTCAGTGCCATGAATGGGAGAATATGGAAAGCGCCATAATGACTGCACCTTACCAACACCCCCGATGAGGAGATAGTCAAGCAAGCGTGACGCACCCACATCATGGGGGGCGCGGTCCTCCAACGTGTCCCTGGCCCTAATTTATCCTACTTCAACAGAAGTTTTACGGATTTAGATATATTTTTTTGGGAAGTCGTGAGCATCTAGATAATTCTAGGAAATACGACAGTACGTTGGGAAGCGTGCAATCCCGATAGGGAGGACGCTGCGGAGGCCATCCGTTACCCAAGGGGGGGATAGATGGCAGAATTTACCTATGGACTAGCCCTAAAAAGGGGGAGTACGCATAGCAAAGAGTGGTTAGCGGAGAGGGAAGACACGGGTCCGCCCAGGGGGGGGACTTAACCGTGGCGGAATAAGCATATGGGATCGCCTAGTGGGGATCACGCATAGCAGGCACCTATACCCAAAACGCGGGCTGACCAGCGGGCAGACCTACAACGTAGTGGGCCAGCAAGTGACTCCTCCGCTGAGTCAGTGCTGGGGGCCACGGAGGAATCTGCAGGGCTCACCTGACGGGGAACTTTACTGACAGATAAAAAAGGCGCACGTACCTCCGTGTTAGGGAGAATGGCGCAGCAAGCGTGTTTCAACACCCTACCGAGTTGTCTCCTCAATCACCAAAGGGTTACCTAATACCCTTGAGGAAACCGGCTCCACTCGCAGATTGTAAAACCTTGCAAATGTGTTGGGTGTCGCCCAGCCCGCAGCTCTACAGATGTCTGTTAGAGAGGCGCCGCGTGCACGCGCCCAAGAGGATGCAACGCTCCGAGTGGAGTGTGCACGTACTCCCGGGGGACACGGCTGACCTCGACTCGAATAAGCGAGTGAAATGGCATCCACAATCCAGTGGGATAATCTTTGTTTCGATACGGCACTTCCCTGCTGCCGACCGCCATAACAGACAAAGAGCTGCTCAGATGATCTAAAATTCTGAGTACGGTCCACATAAATGCGCAGAGCGCAAACTGGACAAAGTAAAGAAAGGGCTGGGTCTGCCTCCTCCGGGGGCAGCGCTTGCAGGTTCACTACCTGATCTCTAAAGGGGGTGGTAGGAACCTTGGGCACATAACCGGGGCGGGGTCTCAGGATAACGTGAGAGTAATCCGGCCTGAATTCCAGGCACGAGTCACTGACCGAAAATGCCTCCAGGTCCCCGACCCTCTTGATGGAGGCCAACGCAACCAGCAGAGCTGTCTTCAGGGACAGAAATCTTAGAGATACTGATTCGAGTGGCTCAAAGGGATCGGATCGCAGACTCGTGAGAACGAGGGCGAGATCCCAAGAGGGCATGAGAGGGGGGCGAGATGGATTAATTCGCCTAGCACCCCTAAGGAACTGGATGACCAGGTTATGCTTTCCCACGGTGCCGCCAGCTACCGCGCTATGATAAGCGGAGATGGCGGCCACGTAAACCTTGAGAGTGGAGGGCGACAGCCTGCTGTCCAACTTCTCTTGAAGGAAAGAGAGCACAACACTAATCTGGCAATTTCGGGGGTCTTCTCTGCGAGAGACGCACCATTCAGTGAATAGACTCCACTTCAGGGCGTAGGCGCGCCTCGTGGAGGGGGCTCTAGCCTGAGTGATGGTATTAACCACCGCAGTCGGTAGGTTACCTAAGTCTTCCTCGCGTCTAGGGACCACACGTGGAGGTTCCAAAGATCGGGGCGAGGGTGCCAGATGGTGCCCTGTCCCTGAGAGAGTAGGTCCTCTCTCAAAGGGATCCGCCAGGGGAGGGCCGTCGCGAGGAGTGAGAGCTCTGATATCCAGGTCCGGTTGGGCCAAAGGGGCGCAACTAGCAGAACCTGTTCCTCGTCCTCCCTGACCTTGCACAGAAACTGCGCGAGCAGGCTCACTGGGGGAAACGCATACTTGCGCATGCCCGGAGGCCAGCTGTGGGCCAGTGCATCCGTGCCGAGAGAGCCCTCGGTCAGGGAAAAAAACAACTGGCAGTGAGCGTTCTCGGGGGAAGCAAACAGATCGATCTGGGCCTCCCCGAATCGCGCCCATATCAGCTGAACAGACTCGGGGTGGAGTCTCCATTCTCCAGGGCGTAACAGCTGTCGTGAGAGCGCATCGGCTGCACGATTGAGCGTGCCTGGGACGTGAATGGCGCGCAGCGATTTCAGCCGCGGGTGACTCCAGAGGAGCAGACGGCGGGCGAGCTGAGACATGCGGCGAGAGCGCATACCCCCCATGCGGTTGATATACGCCGCCGCCGCCATACTGTCCGTCCTGACCAGCACGTGTTGCCGCTCCAGCACCGGTAAAAAGCGGTGGAGAGCGAGGAACACTGCCAACAGCTCTAGGCGATTGATATGCCAATGTAGCTGGGCACCCTTCCAGAGGCCCGCAGCCGCATGCCCGCGACACACGGCCCCCCAACCCGTGTTGGAAGCGTCTGTTGAAACAACAACATGGCTGGACGCCTGTCCTAGAGGCACACCGGCCTGTAGGAACGAGGGGTCGTTCCAAGGGCTGAGGGCGCGGCGACACAGCGCAGTAACCGAGACCCGGTGTGTGCCCGCGTGCCATGCGCGTCTGGGGACCCGATCGTGAAGCCAGTGCTGAAGTGGTCTCATATGGAGCAACCCGAGCGGCGTGACGGCGGCTGCGGATGCCATATGCCCCAGGAGCCTCTGAAAG
This sequence comes from Danio rerio, assembly GCF_052040795.2. NCBI lineage: Eukaryota > Metazoa > Chordata > Actinopteri > Cypriniformes > Danionidae > Danio > Danio rerio. Next base: position 39,718,154 of record NC_141032.1, read on the forward strand.
AACTTCAGTGGGACCACTAGTTTGCTGTCGAGCTCCCTCAGACAGTTCAGCAACAGGCGAGCACGTTCCTCGGAGAGGTGCGCTACCATGGTGATCGAGTCCAGCTCCATCCCGAGAAAAGAAATCCTCTGCACGGGGGCGAGTTTGCTCTTTTCTCGGTTGACCTGAAGCCCCAGTAGGCGGAGATGCCGAAGCACCTCGTCCCTGTGCATAATCAATTGCTCCCGCGAGTGGGCTAAAATCAGCCAGTCGTCGAGATAACCGAGTATGCGAATGCCCGCGAGCCGAAGGGGCGCTAGGGCACCCTCCGCGAGTTTGGTGAAGACCCGCGGAGACAGAGAGAGCCCGAAGGGGAGGACCTTGTACTGCCACGCTCGACCCTCGAACGCAAACCGCAGAAATTGGCGGTGGCGTGGAAGAATGGAGACATGGAAATACGCGTCCTTCAGGTCTATGGCTGCAAACCAATCCCGAGGACGAACGCATTGGAGAATGCGCCTCTGCGTGAGCATTCTGAACGGCAGCTTGTGCAGACAGCGGTTCAAAACGCGCAGATCTAGGATTGGCCGTGACCCACCGCTCTTTTTGGGTACGATGAAGTATGGGCTGTAAAACCCACTCTCCATCTCGGCTGGAGGAACCGGCTCGATTGCACCCTTCGCCAGGAGGGCAGCAATCTCCTCTCGCAAGACAGGGGCGGACAGGGGGTTGACCCTGGAGAAATACACGCCCGTAAACTTGGGGGGCCGTTTCGCGAACTGAATCGCGTAACCGAGTCTGATTGTGCGTATGAGCCACCGCGAGGGGCTGGCCCGCGCTAACCAGGCAGGCAGAGCCCTCGCTAATGGAGTCATCGCTACAATCGCTGACGTACCAGCGGTGGGGCAGCGCGGAGTGGGTGTGCTGATCCGGGAAGCACGAGGGTCCCGCGGAAAAGCTGGAGGAGAGCGATTCGCTCTGGCTCCGCACCCTGACTCCGGAGAGGGGGCTGGAGGGCTGAGGGAAGGGAGACCGTCCCCCCAGTGCTCGTGAGCCACTGGCGAAGCACGTAGAGTCTGCGAGCCGGAAGGCAGCGCGTCCCGGACTGGCAGAACTCGTGCAGTCACATCCGGGGAAGGGAAAAAGTGCTCTTTTACTGATGTTTTGGTGGCACTGAAAAGTACCGTTGTTATCGGGGCCCCGCCCTCCAGCGGGGAAAGAGCAAGTTTCCTCTTCTCCGGATGGCCTGTCTCAGGGACGCTTCGCGGTCCGTTTACCGGACTTAACGGCGCCCTGGGCAGGAGGGGCTGCCTGCTTTCGAGGTGAACGCCGCGCCCGCTTGGCCGGAGGCGCAGGCGGGGGCGGGGCAGCACTCGTTGGCGGGCGCCCTCGGCGAGGAACAGCGGAGGTGGATGGCTCGGCGGGCGGAGCGGGCTTACGGCCACGCCGATAGATGACATTGCCCATCGCATCCGACTGCTCTTTCACCGCCTTGAATTCCTGGGTGAATTCACCGACGGTGTCGCCGAACAGGCCAGCCTGGGATATGGGCGAGTCAAGAAAGCGAACTTTGTCAACGTCGCGCATATCGGCCAGGTTTAGCCAGAGGTGGCGTTCCTGAACCACAAGTGTGGACATCGTCCTCCCCAGCGCACACGCGGCGGACTTAGTAGTCCGAAGAGCATAGTCGGTCGCGGTGCGCAGCTCATGTAATAAGCTTGGGTTGGACCCGCCCTCGTGCAGCTCGGCCAGCGCCTGCGCTTGGTAGCGCTGGTAGGTGGCCATCGCGTGCAAAGCAGAAGCAGCCTGGCCCGCAGCCTTATAAGCTCTGGCTCCGAGGGAGGCAGACAACCTACAGGCTTTGGACGGGAGGCGGGGCAAACCCCGCCACGTAGAGGCGCCGCGCGGACAAAGATTGACCGCGATAGCGCGCTCCACTGACGGGATCGCCTCATACCCCCTGGCAGCTCCGCCGTCAAGGGCGGTGAGGGCGGAGGCACTCGCAGCACGGGCAGAGAAAGGTGCCCTCCAGGACTGCGTGAGCCTACTGTGCACTTCCGGGAAGAAGGGGACGAGAGGCTTCGAAGGCTTCGCCTTCTGGTCCTCTACGTAGCACCCATCTAGTCGGTCCGGCCGCGGAGCTGGGGGATAAACCATCTCCAACCCCACGGCCGAAGCAGCCCGGGAAAGCACGGCTAACATGTCCGCTTCAGGATCCGATTTGACAGCGCTCACCTGCCCGGAGGGGGCGAGCGGGTCCGGATCTTCGTCGGACAGTGAAAGCCCACCCTCCGATGCCGCGGAGGACATCTGATCTCCAGTGTCAGCGAGTGTGAGAGCTACCATCTGGTTAGACGGATCACTCTCACCACCCGAAGCTTGGATGGAGCGCCGTGAGGAGCGAGAGGTCCGCGAGCCCGTGGGCGGCGGATTAGCTCCCGCTGAAACCCTCAGATCTGCCCGAGCGCCCGCTGCTTTTTTAGAACAGGAGGCAACTGGGGTGGCTCGCTCTCTTGCGAAAGTTAGCCGCGATCTTAGCTGTGCAACGGTCATGGCATCGCAATGACGACATGAACCGCCCGCGAGCACCGCATTAACATGCTGGACCCCCAAACATGCAATGCAGTGATCGTGTCCATCATCCGGAGACAGGAAACCCCCGCATCCAGAAACGCACAGTCGGAGCGCCATCCTGAAAAGGACGTGCTGCACGACTGTGTTGCTCTTTTAGGAAAGTTGCAACTATACGCACCGCTCTGGAGGACCGGACCCAAAGAACCGCAGGCAAGGGAGTAACCCAGCTCGACCGTCTGCCACCGCGAAGACCCACTCTGGACCGGGAGACACACTCGTTCGCTCTGAAGTGCTGATCAGCAAGAGGAACCCTCATCGACTCACTCAGAAAGGATCTGAAGCGAAAAGGATGGCGTCTGCTGGCTTCAGGTGTGCTTATATGCTGAGATAATTGCAGATGTCGCACACCTGCGCAAGCTTACGCTGCCAATTAATTTCATTCATTGGCCCGTTCAATACTCTCCAGATAAGCGGCTTCTGATCCGAATCCTCCCATTCATGGCACTGAAGTTCCCCAACCGAAGGGGAACTATATATATATATATATATATATATATATATATATATATATATATATATATATATATATATATATATATATATATATATATATATATATATATATATATATATATATATATATATATATATATATATATATATATATATATATATATATATATATATATATATATATATATATATATATATATATATATATATATATATATATATATATATATATATATATATATATATATATATATATATATATATATATATATATATATATATATATATATATATATATATATATATATATATATATATATATATATATATATATATTTATTTATTTATTTATTTATTTATTTATTTATTTATTTATTTATTTATTTATTTATTTATTTATTTATTTATTTATTTATTTATTTATTTATTTATTTATTTATTTATTTATTTCAATACTTAATATACAGTTGAAGTCAGAATAACTAACCCCCCTGAATTATTAGCTACCCCTGTTTATTTTTCCCCTAATTTCAGATTTTTTTCAACACATTTTTAAACTTAATAGTTTTACTAACTCATTTCTATTTACTTGAATTTTTTTATCTTTGTCATGATGACAGTACATAACATTTAACTAGATATTTTTCGAGACTTCTATACAGCTTAAAGGGACATGTAAAGGCTTAACTATGTTATTTCGGTTAACTAGGCAAGTTAGGGTAATAAGGCAAATCATTGTATATCCATGTTTTTTCTGCAGACAATCGAAAATAAATATAGCATAAAGGGGCTGATAATTTTGACCTTAAAATGTTTATTAAAAAATTAATAACTGCTTTTACTCTAGCCAAAGTAAAACAAATAAGACTTTATACAGAGGAACAAATATTACCAGACATACTGTAACAAATTACCTTGCTCTGTTAAACATCAATTAGGAAATATAAAAAAATAATAATAACAAAATAAATTCTAAGGGGGGCTAACAATTCCAACTGAATATAAATATATATTCTATAACAGTTCAAAAAGTGTAAACAAACAAAATACTTTTGAATGATAAAAACTTTAACTTTTTTAAATACGGTTTGGCAATCATAATTGTGGATGGATCATTTATACAATGTATTTATTTTTAAACATTGTCGTATAGATTAAGACATATTGTATAGATGTATTTATAGTAATGCTATATTATTATAGTATAATATAATTAATATAATTAATGTTACAACTATATAATATAATTAATATATCTTATATCATTTATATAATATAATTAATTTATATTATATAATTAATACTATATAATAATAAATAATAATAATATATACATACATACATAAACTCAACAATAACATCAAACACTTTAGAAAAAAATAATACAAATAAATATTTTTAAAAAGTAATTTATAGACTGTTACAAATAACAAACAAAAAATAAATAAATAAATACACACACTAAGGTTGGGTTGATAGACAATTTTCCATCGCTGATGGCTAATAGACATCACGATGCTGAACCAGCATTGCGATCGTCCGTCCAAATATCAGTACCAGGGACTTTACGTTCCTTACTTCAAAACGGAACAAAAGTAGGATTCTGTGGTGATTTTACCCTGCTGTTGCTCCTTTCCTCCTTTATAAAGTACTCCAACATCTTTGCGTTTTAGGTGTTGGATCATTGCCGTGGTGCTCCCGCCATTACTTTCGCATATTTGCCCGTTAATGCACTATTTGGTTTATTTTGTGTGAAATCTTCCCACACCTTGGATAACTAGGGTCGCACAGATTTCTCTGCATTCGCCATGTATCTTTCCTCTAACATTACCTTTGCTCATTTTATTCCCCCGCCCTGTCTATGAGGCACTGAACTCTGCTGGCATCAGTGCGCTAGGGAGGCAGAGTGCGTTCACCCAGCGCTCAACTAAAATGTTTTAATAATCAAATGTCTCTGCGTCGCTAGCCGTTTTCCAAGGTATACCGTGGTTTGGAAAAGTCAAGGTTTTAAAACCGTCAAAATGTTCCGCAATACCGTTCCTATGTTATGAGTATGGTTTTTTTTTAATTTATGTTTTTTTTTTAGGACAACAATTTCTCCAGTATAAAAGATGCCATTTTAAATTGTAAAAAAAAATCTGTTTTTGAAACATATGACGACAGCCGAAGTCAATAGTTCACCTAGCCTGACACCTTTACGGTTCTAAAATATTTTAAATGTTTCTCAAAATAATAAATATTGTGTTCAAAGGGAAAAAAAAAGGTTTTGTTGTTTACCCAAACATTTAAAAATAATTTATTTTAAAGCAGTAATCACAATACCGCAAAACTGTGAAACCATTATATTTTTATCCATTGTTATCATACCGTCAGAATCTTATATCAGCCCATGCCTACACGTCACACGGCACAACAAATCGATTATGAAATTTGTTGCCAAAGCTTTTAGTAATCGATTTTTAATCTATTTAATTGATTCGTTATTGCAGCCCTGCATGGGTCACAAAAGGATGTCACCAATTTTCAGTAAGACTTACAGTAAGTGACTGAAATGGTTGGTGAGATGACAAAATTAAATTATATTTGAATTGTAATGCAGTGTTGCAGAAACATGTTGGATACACTGTTGTCGATGAACACTTTCTAATGAAGTACTGTAAAGCCATTCACATCAATAGTGATAACAAAAACTTGAGCTATTTTTTATTTATGCTCTGTTTATTATAAGCCCTCATAATTTGTCATCGTCCTCTTTAAATTCTTGTGCTGGATTTATTCTGATTGGCTGTCAGTCTGCGCACCATTGCTCAGATAGGAACAAACAGGGGCCTCTAAAATGCTGTTGGCATGTAAGTGACTGGTCAAAATTCATAAAAAGTTTTCAGTTTAAGTTAAAATCTCTGTGTAAATACAGCCTAAAAGTAGAAGTAGAAAAAAGCCCCAAAAGGCTGCTGTTACATTTTAAAACATTTGTCTTATCGGCTCTGTGCATGTCTATTGCTGTGTGCATGAAAGGCCATTTCTGGCTCTTTGCCATCTACAGCAACCCAATATCTCTAGAAAATAGTTCTAGCATGCCTTTGCTCTTTGATGACCGAATTTGGTCTCTTTGTTCAACATCAGTGTGAGCAATAGATATGAACTCAAACATAATCTATTAAAGGAATAATCGGTCAGAAATAAAAAATTCTGTCATCATATGCTCATTCATGTTGTTCCAAACCTGTATGACTTTCTTCTCCATGACGCACTGACTTTTTATGGACACGCACACACACAAATACACGTATAGCGATCTTTATGTAGACTTTCCACAGATGTAATGGTTTTTATACTATACAGACTGTATTGTATATTCAAACCTCTTACCCTGACTCTACCCCTAAACCCAACCATCATAGGAAACAATCTGCATTTTGACATTTTTAAATGCTTAATTATGTGTGATTTATGAGCCATTTTCCTTACTTGGACTAATGTCCCCACAAGGTAAACATTTACTAGTTTTGCTATACTTGTGGGGACATTTGGTCCCACCAATTCCCAATGTAAGGAATACATGGTACAAACGCACACACAGTTTGATATGACTCGATACGATTAACATTTTTTTATTTGTATTTTTTAAAGATATCAACTGAAAACAATTTCACAAATGTTTATTTTGATGCACCTTTAAGCTACTTTATTTTTACTTTTTGTCATTTTGTGAAGTTTTTAATGCTGTGGTTTCATGATGCGACTCCTTATCCAGGCTGTTTTTCATTGTTCTTCTGTGTTTCCGTTTCTGACATACTTAGGACGTCAAACATGCGTGTACCAGCCATGCAAATGTGTCTCCAACCAGATGGGTTAAACAAACAGATTGTAATCATAACTCATAACAGACCTCTCGTCCATATGTCCATAACAGCTGATACATGCATGCATATGTGCTCTAACTCATTTAGAGGAGTCTTACTGAGGGACTATCTATGTTCTTGCTTTCTGTTAAATTTGTTTTCACACCTAATTTTCACTGTTTGGCCATTTTTAAAAAGTGTTTCTGTTACTTTTGTTTGCTTGAAACAACATAAGGGGGTATATGATGATTACATTTTTGTTGTTCTGATGAATGACGTTTTATGGTCAACAGTCATAACTTAGCTTGTGGAAAAGTAGTGCAGTAGACTGAGTAAAAACCTTTTGGTTAACATACTGTATATGAAAATTGTGTAAATGCTATTATTTTTGTGTGATTGCAATAATTTTATACCATTCCAGGTCTAAATCTTCTAAATCTAGATATTTATCATTATAATAGGCTACATGTACTGTATATATCTAGGTTTTCCAAGTCAGGGACAACCTAGTTATATTTAGATGTCTGCTATAAAAAAAAAAAAGGGGGCAAATTTTAATATATTTTTTTATACATTTTAAAAACTTTTTATCCACAATTGTTTTTTTTTTTTTTATCTATATCTCACAATTTAGACTTTTCCCCTGGAGTTGTGGGTTTTTGTTTTACAGTTGAGTAAACATCCTGCAATTTTTTTCCTCAAAATTGTGGGTAAATGATATTTCAAAATGTTGAGTTGTAACTTTAAGAAATACAGATTTAATTAGTCAAAAAGCCTACCAAATAACAACAGTTTTCTGAGGGAAAAAAGCTAGAAAAGCGTAAGATATGTTCAGAGTAATTATTATTTTAAATTTCAAAATAGTTACAAATTTGGACTTTTCTACGTTGCGTTAAGACATTTAAAAAAAGTCACATTTTAGTATAACATCTTCAAATTCCACCGCTCAAAATTATAAACTTGAATTTCTTGCAAGATAAAGTCATAACTAAAATGCAATCCAAATAACTGATTCACAATTCCAAGTTTGTCTCACAATTAAATTCTCAGAAATTCAAGAGAAAAACTCAGAACTGAGACATGTGTCATCCTGTAACAATATGCAGTTCTGGCCTTTTTCTACGGTGGCCGAGAGTACTGCAGTTTATTAAAAAAAAATAAATAAATAAAAAAAACATGCAGTTACAAAAAACACCAGCTAATTAAGAGAAGACCTTCATTGGTTTGATAGCAAATGTATCACAATGCAAACACATTAAGAAGATGTGCTGTAAATTCTACATTTTCCCACAACACATGCAGATGGCACTGAACACAAGCGGAAAATGTTTCAAGGGGACCCAAAAATGTGACGGACCTGGCTGGGATTTGTTTATTGTGCCCTGACTATTGCTCAGTGAAGTTGTAGGTGCTCTTTGAAAGGTGAGTTTCTTTGTTTATTGTTACATCCTGATTACACAATTTCTTTTTATATTGTATTTTATTAGACTAAATAGCCGGGTTCATCACATTTGTGTTGTCTTAATGTGTTTGCTTCACAAGATTTTGCAGCATCTTTTCTTTAATTTGTTTACACCGTGGGAACTTGAAGCACATTGTTTGCATTGTAAGAATTTGCAACACACTCTCTTTTTTTTTTTTTTTTTTTTGCATTGTGAGAATTTACAACACGCATTTTGTCAAAACGATGAAGATCTTTTCTTTATTTGCTAGTGTTTCTTTATAATTGCATGTGTTTTCCTACATTACAGCATGTTAAGCTCTCTCAGCCATTATATTTTTCTTAAGAACTGAGTTATTATCTTAACATTTAAAGTTAGTACACTCAACTCTATAACTTTGTGGACAGTCTGAAAAGTGAGGAGTTTTTAATTGAGGTAAAGTTGGTTTTGTATTTGGATATTCTTTCAGTGACACATTGTGACATGCTCTCTATATTGTTTACCATGGTACTTTAAATATTCGGTCTGAAATCTCATTCAAGTATGACTTCAGAACAACATTAACACTATTTATTTGACTTTGAACAATGTTGTACTTTGATAGTCATTGGCTGCTGATATGATTTCACTATTTAGGCCCAATCCCTTTTCTACCTCTTACCTCTTCCCTTTACCTATACCTCTTTTTTTTGTATTCACGTGAAGGGGTAGGGGTGTCCCAATTCTCTTTAGCTTGAAGGTATAGGGCAAAGTGAAAGGGCTAGATAACCCTTGAAACTGAGATTTTTCAGCACCCCACTCGAAACCAAGGGCTACAAAAATTTCTCAGAATACACCATTTATAACGGACAGGATGGCTGCACACGGAAGAGATGTACAAATTAGTATTTTTTTGTTATAGTTATGAATTTTTACATCAAACAAGCATATGTTTTCATCATAGACTGTAAAAAATATGTACATTCCCGGCGTCACCCATAGGTTTCTGAATAGCGCAAATAAAGCAACTTGTGGGCGTGGCCAACCAACTCCATTTTGTTTGCACGTCATCGCTCCAACCAGGTGGTAACCAGGTAAAGAGGCGGAATGTGAGCGGAGCTACAGACGCCTGTCAGCATTTCGCTTAGACAGGCTTTTCTTTGGGAGAAACGCTTAATACTTTATTACCTGCGACTCGTTTGTGTTCTGACTGCATGAGCTTGGTTGTACACTATATCAATAAAGTGTTTAGACTTTTAAAAACACTGTTGTAATACAATGACCACTAAACATTGTTCTTATGATGTTTTTCGACTTTAGGAAAATTACTTCCAAACACTTCAAATATAGTCTGTGTTAAATGCAAGGCTATTTATGAAATCCAGGCATAACACTGTATGACAACGTTAAAGATGACTGCTCTAGAGCCTACAGCTAATCAATCTGTCAGATTCTGCAGTGCATTGCAGGTCTTAAGAAAGTTATAAACAATAAATTATCTTAAATAAAACAAATACATTTATAGATATGGTATACAAGTATATAAATTCACTCACCTGGGAAATGGAGGCAACTTGAATTTGTGAGCACAATTAAGAGCACACAGTATGCCATGTTGTCTGATGATTGTAGGAAATAGTTCCAAAAAGCAACTGACTGTGTAAAGCCACATAAAACAACGTTCGAGGTTACTAAAGTAACCCTTCGTTCCCCGAGGAGGGGAACGGAAGCACTATAAGTGGATTTGATTTGTAAAATCCACGCATTGGGGAGGTTCGGTTCAGAAGCTACTCGTCTGAAAGAGTATTGAACGGGCCAATTAAGAATGAATTGGCAGCGCAAGCCTGCGCAGGTGAGCGGCATAAGCAATCAACTGAGTATATAAGCTCACCTGGCGCCAGCAGACGCTATCCTTTTTAAGCTGAAGAGACTTTCAACAGCTAAGGGACAGTCATTATGGCGACGGAGTATAGTGCTTCCGTTCCCCTCCTCGGGGAACGAAGGGTTACTTTAGTAACCTCGAACGTTCCCCTTCGGGGGGAACTTCAGCACTATAAGTGGATTTGATTTGTAAAATCCACGCATTGGGAGCCCATTGAAAGCGCCATAATGACTGCACCTTACCAACACCCCCGATGAGGAGATAGTCAAGCAAGCGTGACGCACCCGCATCATGGGGGGCGCGGTCCTCCAACGTGTCCCTGGCCCTAATTTATCCTACTTCAACAGAAGTTTTACAGATTTAGATATATTTTTTGGGAAGTCGTGAGCATCTAGATAATTCTAGGACATACGACAGTACGTTGGGAAGCGTGCAATCCCGATAGGGAGGACGCTGCGGAGGCCATCCGTTACCCGAGTGGGGATAGATGGCAGAATTTACATATGGACTAGCCCTAAAAAGGGGGAGTACGCATAGCAAAAGAGTGGTTAGCGGGGAGGGAAGACACGGGTCCGCCCAGGGGGGGGACTTAACCGTGGCGGAATAAGCATATGGGATCGCCTAGTGGGGATCACGCATAGCAGGCACCTTTACCCAAAACGCGGGCTGACCAGCGGGCAGACCTACAACGTAGTGGGCCAGCAAGTGACTCCTCCGCTGAGTCAGTGCTGGGGGCCACGGAGGAATCTGCAGGGCTCACCTGACGGGGAACTTTACTGACAGATAAAAAGGCGCACGTATCTCCGTGTTAGGGAAAATGGCGCAGCAAGCGTGTTTCAACACCCTACCGAATTGTTTCCTCAATCACCAAGGGTTACCTAATACCCTTGAGGAAACCGGCTCCACTCGCAGATTGTAAAACCTTGCAAATGTGTTGGGTGTCACCCAGCCCGCAGCTCTACAGAAGTCTGTTAGAGGGGCGCCGCGTGCGCGCGCTCGAGAGGATGCGAAACTCCGAGTGGAGTGCGCACGCGCTCTCGGGGGACGCGGCTCATCTCGGCTCTGATAGTGAAAGAAAGGCATCCACAATCTAGTGGGAACTTATTTCGGTACGGCACTTCCCTGCTGCCGACCGTTATAACAGACGAAGAGCTGCTCAGATGATCTAAACTCTGAGTGCGGTCCGGATAATACGCAAAACGCGAACTGGACAATAAAGAAGGGCTGGGTCTGCCTCCTCCGAGGGCAGCGCTTGCAGGCTCACTACCTCGTATTAAAACGGAGTGGTAGGAACCTTGGGCACATATCGCGGGCGGGGTCTCAGGACGTGAGAGAAGCCAGCCCAATTACAGGCACGAGTCACTGACCGAAAAATGCCTCCGGGTCCCCGACCCTCTAATCGATATCAACGCGACCAGCAGAGCTGTCTTCAGGGACAGAAAGATACTGAGTCGAGGATCGAAGGGATCTGACGCGGCTTGTGTAGCGAGGGCGAGATCCTAAGAAGGCATGAGAGGGGGCGGGATGGATTAATTCGCTTAGCGCCCCTGAGGAACCGGATGATGAGGTTATGCGTTCCCACGGTGCTGCCAGCCACCGCGTTATGAGAGCGGAGATGGCAGCCACGTAACCTTGAGTGTGGAGGGCGACAGCCTGCTCTCCAGCTTCTCTCGGCGTAAAGAAAGCACAACGCTGATCTGGCAAATTACGGGGGTCTTCTCAGCGAGAGACACACCATTCAGTGAATAGACTCCACGTCAGGGCATAGGCGCGCTCGGGGAGGGGGCTCTAGCCCGAGTGACGGTATTAGCCACCGCAATCGGAGGTTACCTAAGTCTTCCTCGCGTCTACAATCTCTTCAAAGATCGGCGAGGGTGCCAGGTGGTGCCCTGTCCCTGAGAGAGTAGGTGCTCTCTCGAAGGGACTGCCAGGGGAGGGCTATCGCGAGGGAGAGCTCTGACATCCAGGTCCGGTTGAGCCAGAGGGGCGCAACCAGCAACCTGTTCCTCGTCCTCTTCCTGACCTTGCACAGTAACTGCGCGAGCAGGCTCACTGGGGGAAACGCGTATTTGCGCGTGCACCGAGGCCAGCTGTAAGCCAGTGCATCCGTGCCGAGAGCACTCGGTCAGGGAAAGAACAACTGGCAATGAGCGATCTCGGGGGAAGCAACAGATCGATCTGGGCTTCCCCGAATCGCGCCCATATCAGCTGAACAGACTCGGGGTGGAGTCTCCATTCTCCAGGACGCAAGGCTGCCGTGAGAGCGCATCGGCTGCACGGTTGAGCTTGCCTTAATATGAATGGTGTGCAGCGATTTCAGCCGCGGATGACTCCAGAGGAGCAGACGGCGGGCGAGCTGAGACATGCGGCGAGAGCGCATACCCCCTATACGGCTGATATACGCCACCGCCGCCGTACTGTCCGTCCTGACCAGCACGTGTTGCCGCTCCAGCACCGGAAAAAAACGGTGGAGAGCGAGGAACACTGCCAACAGCTCCAGGCGATATGCCAATGCAACTGGGTACCTTTCCACAGGTCCGCAGCCGCATGCCCGCAACGCACAGCCCCCCAGCCCGTGTTGGAAGTGTCTGCTGAAACGACAACAAGACTGGACGCCTGTTCTAGAGACACCCAGGTCTGTAGGAACGAGGGGTCGCTCCAAGGGCTGAGGGCGCGGCGACACAGCGCAGTAACAGAGACTCGGTGTGCGCGCGCGTGCCATGCGCGTCTGGGGACTCGATCGTGAAGCCAGTGCTGAAGTGGTCTCATATAGAATAATCCGAGCGGCATGAAGCGGCTGCGGATGCCATATGCCCCAGGAGCCTCTGAAATAGTTTCAGTGGGACCACTATTTTACTGTCGAGCTCTCTCAGACAGTACAGCATCAGCTGAGCGCGCTCTCCGGAGAGGCGCGCTGCCATGGTGACCGAGTCCAGCTCCAGCCCGAGAGAAGAGATCCTCTGCACGGGGGCGAGTTTGCTCTTTTCTCGGTTGACCTGAAACCCCCACAGGTGGAAGTGCCAGAGCACTTTGTCTCTGTGCATAATCAACTGCTCTGAGAGAGGGCAAAAATCAGCCAGTCGCAAAGAAATTGAGTATGCAGATGCCCGCGAGCCGAAGGGGCGCTGAGGCACCCTCCGCGGGCTTGGTGAGGACCCGCGGAGACAGAGAGAGCCCGAAGGGGAGGGCTTTGTATTGCCAAGCTCGACCTTCAAACGCAAACCGCAGAAACTGTCGGTGGCGAGGAAGAGTGGAGACATGGAAATACGCGTCCATCAGGTCTAATGCTGCAGACCAACCCAGAGGACGAACGCACAGGAGGATGCGCTTCTGCGTGAGCATTCTGAACGGCAGCTTGTGCAGGCAGCGGTTCAAAACGCGCAGATCTAGGATTGGCCGTGACCCACCGCTCTTTTGGGCACGATGAAGCGTGGGCTGTAAAACCCGCTCTCCATCTCGGCTGGAGGGAGCGGCTCGATTGCATCCTTCGCCAGGAGGACAGCAATCTCCTCTCGCAAGACAGGGGCGGACAGGGGGCTGACCCTGGTGAATACACACCCGTGACTTGGGGGGCCGTTTCGCGAACTGAATCGCATAGCCGAGTCTGATTGTGCGTATGAGCCACCGCGAAGAGCTGGCCCGCGCTAACCAGGCAGGCAGAGCTCTCGCTAATGGACTCATCGCTACAATCGCTGACGTACCAGCAGTGGGGCAGCGCGGAGTGGGTGTGCTGATCCGGGAAGCTCGCGGGTCCCACGGAAAAGCTGGAGGTGAGATATTTGCTCTCACTCCAAACCCGAGCTCCGGAGGGGAGGCTCGAGGGGTGGGAGAAAGGAGACCGTCCTCCCAGCGCTCGTGAGCCACTGGCGAAACGCACCGAATCTGCAAGCTAGAAAGCATAGCGTCCTAGACTGGCAGATTTCGGGCTGTCACATCTGGGGAAGTGAAAAGTGCCCTTTCATAATGTTTTCATGGCAGTAAAAAGTGCCGTTGGAAATGGGGCCCCGCCCTCCAGCGGGGAAAGAGCAAGTTCCCTCTTCTCCAGATGGCCTGTCCCAGGGGCGCTTCGCGGTCCGTTGCCGGACTTAGCGGCGTTCTGGGCAGGGGGGCTGCCTGCTTCCGAGGTGCCCGACGCGCTCGCTTCGCCTGAGGCGTGTGCGGGGGCGGAGCAGCTCTCGTAGGCGGGCGCCTTCGGCGAGGAGCAGGTATGAATGGCACGGCGGGCGGAGCGGGCTACGGACCGCCGATAAGACATCACCCACCAACTGCTCTCTCACCGCCTTGAATTCCTGGGTGAATTCACAGACAGTGTCGCCGAACCTGGCTAGGGATATGGGGAAGTCAAGAAAGCGGACTTTGTCGACTTTGCGCATATCAGCCAGGGGTGGCGCTCCTGGACCACTAATGTGGACATCGTCCTTCCCAACGCACACGCAGCGGACTCAGTAGTCCGAAGAGCTAAGTCGGCGGCGGTGCGAAGCTCGTAAGCCTGGGTTGGACCCACCCTCGTGCAGCTCGGCCAGCGCCTGCGCTTGGTAGCGCTAGTAGGTGGCTATCGCATGCAAGGCTGAAGCAGCCTGGCCCGCAGCTATGTAAGCTCTAGCTCCGAGGGAGGTAGATAACTTACAGGCTTTGGATGGGAGACGAGGCGGATCCCGCCAAGAAGAGGCGCCGCGCGGATTTACCGCCATCGCGCACTCAACCTGAGGAATCGCCACATACCCCCTGGCTGTTTCACCGTCAAGAGTGGTTAGGGTGGAGGAACACGCAGCACGAGCAGAAAAAAGTGCTTTACAAGACCGCGTGAGCCTACTGTGCACCTCCGGGAAGAAGGGAACGCCCCTCTAGTCGGTCCGGCCGCGGAGCTGGGGGATAAACCATCTCCAACCCACGGCCGAAGCAGCCCGGGAAAGCACGGCTAACATGTCCGTTTCAGGATCCGTAGTGACAGCGCTCACCAGCCCGAAGGGGGCGAGCGGGTCTGGATCATCATCGGACAATGAAAGCCCACCCTCCGATGCCGCGGTGGACATCTGGTCTCCGGTGTCATCGGGCGTAAGGGCTACCATCTGTTAGACGGATCGCTTCCCCCGCCCGAAGCTTGGATGGAGCGCTTAGAGGAGCGGGAGGTCCGCGGGCCCGTGGGCGACGGATTATCTCTCGCTGAAACCCTCAGATCTGCCCGAGTGCCCGCTGCAGAGCAGGGGACAACTGGGGTGGTTCGCCCTTTTGCAAAGGCTAACCGCGATCTTGCGCAACAGTCATGGCATCGCAATGACGACATGAACTGCCCGCGAGCAGCGCATTAACATGCTGGACCCCAGACATGTAACGCAGTGCCCGCGCCCATCATCCGAGGACAGGAAACCACCGCATCCAGAAACGCACAGTCGGAGCGCCGTCCTGATAAGGACGTGCTGCACGACTGTGTTGCTCTTTCTGTGAAGTTTGCAACTTTATACGCACCGCTCTGGAGGACCGGACCCAAAGAACGCCAGGCAAGGGAGAAACCCAGCTCGACCGTCTGCCACTGCGTGTACACACTCTGGACCGGGAGAATGCTCTCGTTCGCTCAGAATCGCTGGTCACAGCAGGAGGAACCCTCATCGACTCGATCAGAAAGTCTCTGAAGCGAAAAGGATAGCGTCTGCTGGCGCCAGGTGAGCTTATATACTCAGTTGATTGCTTATGCCGCTCACCTGCGCAGGCTTGCGCTGCCAATTCATTCTTAATTGGCCCGTTCAATACTCTTTCAGACGAGTAGCTTCTGAACCGAACCTCCCCAATGCGTGGATTTTACAAATCAAATCCACTTATAGTGCTGAAGTTCCCCCCGAAGGGGAACACAGGAATACGATGTATATGCTGAGTTCAGCAGCTAATCAGCCGGAATCAGCTGAGGTAAAGTGACTGCAATCAGCGAGACCTAGTTGTCACTCAAGTGGCCCCGCCCTTAATTATGCAAATTTAATATAGAGGAAACGGATGAGTTCTAAAAAAAATTCACTCCCCTCACAGTTGTCATGGAGGGTAATATTAACTATATAAACCAAAGTCTTTCTTTGTACCAGGCTGTAAACACCTTTTTTTCTGCTGTAAAGGTGGCCTTTTTAACAGTGAGGTCAATAGAAATGTTCTCTATTATGGAGTCAGGACTGGCGGAATTTTCAAGAATTGCAGTTTCAGTTACTTCTGTATTAGCTTCACAAGGGAGAGCGGGATGTTGCGGCTTGGTTTTAATACATTCACAACAGCATTTGTGCTTTACCATAATGCTTTAAAAAATAAATAAATAAACGCTCAAATAAAAACACTGAATTTTGCTATCTAAAATCCATAATAACTCCTGTATAACATCTGGCACTCCATAACACTCGAATACCATATCAGAAAAGTCTAGTGGCTGGGAATGAGCTTTTTGCAGTGTCTGGTATAATTTTAATGTTGTTTTTGTGTGTTTTATTAAGATGAATATGGCCTCAGTGTAAATGCACAGTACAGTAATGATCTTATTGTTATATTATATAACAAGATATTTGCCTTCAGTGATTTCCTGAAGATAAATACCAAAATAATAATGCTACTGGAATAACTACAGCAGTCGTGATCATCAACAACATGATGACATGTGCAGGTGTTGTAGTGCTGTCACATTTCTTAGGGGTAAATTTTGAAGCCTTTTCCCTTCACACTCTGTTTCAAGGGCCAAGGTGAAGGGGTAAAAAAATAGAATTGGGATTGGGCCTTAGAGTTTGCAAAGAATACTTTTCTAATATTATATTATTAAGGAGAAAGCCTGAATGTCTAAATAGAAAACCAACTTTATCTCAATGAGGTTTTATGCTTCTGTTTATAACGAAAATCCATTTCCATCATTGATCCACTCTTTCAAAGATCACTCTTTACAAAAAAGGCATAATAATAATAATTCCTAATGTCACTGGTTCAGAAATTCTGACATTTATAAGATTAACAGGTCGAGCTGCCCATTTGCTTCAACCTAAAGTCAGCGACCGTTATTTCAAAAACAACTATCTTTTCTTCTCACTGCCAGAAATCTTCATCATAACACTTCTTTCATCTCTTCCTCTCCTATCCTTTACACACTGGACATGAGCACACATCATAATAAAAATGACACATAGCGATGGCCGTTCGTAGCACCGGCTGATCTGTCAGTCTCTGTCGTGCTGTGATAAGCCTTGTGGCATTTTCGTCACTGTTCTGCCGGCATTTCCATAAGAAAAGGCCGAAAGCCCCGCAACGCAGGAGACCTCCCCTCAAAAGCCTGCACCTCATGTTCAAAGTTCGGATTAGCAATCTGTCCTCTCAAATCCCTTCAAACTGGTCTGAGCCCAGATGCATCAGGCATTCAGGAGATAAACCCGGGGTGTGTGTGAATAACGGGGATGAGGGAATTTGGAGGTACATTGACATATCTCTGGTGTTGCTGGACTATTAGTAGTCATGGTGTAGCAGAGGTGACCCCTGACCCTAAAAAAAGCCTTTCATAAAGGTCACTCGCTGCTTGCTGGTCCTGTTGAGTGATACACCCACATAGTCATCAGTGGACAAATTGGGTTTGTTATCAGTGAATTCTGGGAAGGTCGGTTTATGGAGGTTAGAGTTTGGAGTTAATGGTATTTTTAATTTTTAAATGCAATCTTTGAAGGATTGAAGTGCAATCTGAGAAAGTTATATTATGAAATAATAAATATAATATGTGTTTGTTATATTTATTTGAAATTTCCAGTACACCCTATTACTATTTTCATTTTATTTGTTAAAAGCAGATGTGACCCAAAAGCTTTATAGCTTAAGAAAAATTAATGAGCCAAATGTAAGGCTATACCTGCACTATTGAATTGAATTGAATTGAATTGAATTGAGTTTAATTTAATTTAATTTAATTTAATTTAATTTAATTTAATTTAATTTAATTTAATTTAATTTAATTTAATTTCTTTCATTATTTTTTATTTAATTAAGTATTTTTTTCAATTGATTTATTTTTAATTTTATTTCTTTAATATTTTTTTTGTTTTTCTTTTATTTTTATTTCTTCGATTATCTTTTATTTAATGTAATTTTTATTAAATTAAATTATTTTAATAATTTTTTATTTTATTTTATTTTATTATTTTTTATTTAATTTATTTTTTTCTTTTATTTCTTTTATTATTTTAATTTAATAAAATTTTATCCAAAATGTTCTTTTATTTCTTGGATTTTTTTTTATTGTATTGTAATTTGTTAATACATTTTTTATTTTATATTTTAGTTTTATTTTATTATTGTTTTTCTTTGATTTATTTTTTATTTTTATTTCTTTGATTATTTTTATTTCATTGTTTTATTTTATTTCTTTGATTATTTTTATTTAATGCAATTTTTTTTTATGCATTAACAATGTGCAGAAGTTTAAAATGGGAGGCACAATGTAATACAGGTGCCCAGAGGGAAAAAAAAATACTAAAATAATTAATATACATAAACAAATGTGCATATAATGTTTGTAAATATTATTTAAGTACACTAAGCCTTTATTAAGGTTATTTTTGATTTATTTTAGTGCTGTTTGATGCTGTACAAAGCACAGTACAAAAAAGAAGATACAAGCTTAAAACAAAGCCAGTATAACTTTGTTTAGAGAATCTAAAATGAAATTTAAAAAGTAATTTGTACATGATACTAACTGTGGTAAACAAGTAGAAAATTTGAATAAATTAGCAAATAAAAAGTATAATTTAAATGTAAAATATCATTTTTTAAAATGAGGATAAATTAGCAAAAAAAAATATGGTTTATTTTACTTTAAATATGAAATGCCATTCTTTCAAATGCTAATGCACCTCAAATAGAAAAGTAAACAACAGTCATTTTTCTCAGCTAGAGAGAGTCTAGTTGATGCTTGTGTCTCTCTTGATCTCTCCTCCTGTCTCTTGTGCAGAAATCCCTGTTGTGTGGTTGATGCTGTTGTGTTTGCCCCAATATGAATTTTAAGTCAAGCTAAATGTCATCAGCATCACTGCATCAAAAAGACTTGCTTTCAAAAGAATCTCCCGGTCGGCTCAGATTATGATTGGCAAACTATCTTCAGGTAAAAGTGCTGTTATTCAAATGCTGGATTTCATTGAAAACAGTATGCAGGGAAAATCATCCAGAGGGTTAATTTCACTCATACCAGTCTGCTGAAACTAATCAGAGATCCAGTTGATTGTCAAATACCTCATACCGCTTCATAGAAAAAACCCTGAACCATCCAGTGTCATGCTTTACTCAAAATCTGTAATTGGGAAGTTTAAAAGCCTGTCTTTGTAATTGCGCAAAGTAATTATACTTTGTAAATATGCAAAGTATCTTGTTGCACTAAATATTATATTTCATGTTATTTAAATGATTTAGGAAACACTTAGGAAGTCGTTATAATTCATTCAGACATGCTGGTAAACGAGTAATTCACATGAACACTTTTGGTCTGTTTCCACTGAGTGGTACAGTACAGTACGGGTCTGTATGGGTCAAGCTTGCTATTTCCACTGTGAAAAGAGTACCAATAGTAGTGGTGGCCATGGTGTACGACGGCAACCTTCAGCCAACATCCTTCTCGCTCAAGGAAATGTCAAAGTAAAGCTGTACGGGTCGTTCACAGATCATATGAGAAGCACTTCTCACAAAACAGATGCTTTATACACATAAACACTTGTGTATAAATGTTCATTACTAACCTTTCTATGAACAGGATTTAATTATAACAGCAAATCAATGATAATGTGAAACAGCTTACTGTAATGTCTGCAATTATGTTAAATAAATAAATGCAACATGAACACATACAGCCCCTTACAGTCTCCGATATTGTACTAATTAGTTACAGAAAAACTACACACAGCTTACATTTACTCCTTATTTGGGTTCAAAAACAGCACAAAACATATAGCCTACAGTCAGTTTAAACCTCTCATCTGTATCTTTAATCTTCACCAGCACATGTAACCTCTGTTAGAGAGTAATTCCATCCTTCCGAGTTCATAATAGTCCAAATGGTGATGGTAAGTTAAACATGGCAGTTTGTTCATCGTTTAGGATGCTGAATCAATCATTTGCTCCTTTGTTTTGCTTTTTGTCTCATTTATTTTTTCCGGCTTCATTTGTTTTCTTTTCTTACTTCACTCTCGCGTTCATCTGTTTCTGAAAGGATTGGGTGTCAGAAGCACGCTATTATCATCAGCTCAAGAAGTTTGTTATTTTTAAATATAGATGCGCAGCGAGTGCAAGCAAGAAATCGAAATCACTCGCACCTTAGACATCCTTGTAAACAACAATGGGGCACAGGGTAGTTCTGCTCTTCGTTTTGGCTTTGTGGCTGTTCATCAAGATGACGACAAGGTTTGTTTAAACTCGGGTTGACCATGGTTCATTATATGTATATATCATTATGGTGTAATGTCTCGGCTGAGTTTTAAAAATGGCACTTTCTTTGTTTTCATTCTCCTGCTTGTCCATGAGCTATTGACAAATCTCTATAAAGTAAAAGCGTTTAGTTGCATGACTTTTGGTACCCTTTTGTTGTGCTAGGTGCCCTTCCAAAAAAGTGCCCTACCCAAAGTGGTATGGTACAGTTTGCTTTTAGGTTCTTTATGACAGTGGAAACGGCCATAAAAGTGTACCATACCACTCAGTGGAAAGTAGGTGAATATGTGCACCCCCCTCTCCCCTTTGATTTTGTAAAATAAAATAAATGCCCTATTATACAGTAGTTTCTTTTTTTAATTTCAATGAGAAAGAAATCTTGACTTGTTGGTCTAATTGTAAGGGTTTGTTCTCAATCTTTATTGAGCATGATCATTTTTGTTAAAATGATGCCCTAATTACCGCTTTGAATAGTTGGCTCATTAAATTTGTGTAATCTAAGATTCTCATTAACATGGAGCTCAATTCAGTGTAGTTAAAAATTCTGAATTAAATATTGACCTAATTAAATGCACAGCAGATAATTGGAAGGAGAAACAAGCCTTTGGGATGCGATTGTGACTTGGGAAGAGATACTACTGTTCATAGTATACACTGTCCAGAAACTAGACTCTCCAGGTATTTATCAAGCGGGGAATTAAATGGATTGTTGTGGTTTGCTTTGGATGTATCTCATAAGAGTGACAGGTTGATTCTGAAAAGAAAAATTAACTGTTGATGCCAAATCTTATTTATAGAAATCATTTAATGTTCAAAAGCAATGCGACTAGATTAATTGAAATGAAACTTTAAACTGGTTCCCTGCTAAAGCCCACTGAAAACTTATCGTCCTACTTTATTCATTAATTTTCCTTTGGCTTAGTCTCTATTTCAAAGGTCACCAAAGCGGAATGAACCGCCAATGATTCCAGCATATGTTTTATATAGCGAATGCCCTTCAAGCCCCAACCCAGTACTAAAAAACACACATACACACTCATTTACACACACACACACACACACACACACACACACACCTATACACTACTGCTAATTTAGTTCACCCAATTCACTTATACCACATGACTTTGGTACCGAAATCGCAGCACTTGGAGGAAACCCACGCTAAAATGGGGAGAACATGCAAACTCCATACAGGAATACCAACTGACCCAGCTGGGACTCAAACCAGTGACCTTTTTGCTGTGAGGCGACAGTGCTAACCACTGAGCCACCATGCCGCTCATCTTCCTACTTGAGTAGACAAATGATGTTGAAGGTGCACATTATTTGGGAACAATTACAAATAACAGCACCAGCTATTAGAAACGGAGTTTCAAGACATCTATAGATGCAAAGGCAGGGAGTTTTAAGACATCTATAGATGCATCATATAATAATATATTAAGTTTTGCATTCAGCCAAAATAATTTTATCTTGAACTAATAACAGATTAAAGGCCCAGAAGGAATCTGCACAAGATTTCTGCAGATTTTTTTTTGTCTATTTTTAATTCTATTTATTTACTTGTATTTATTCAGTTTTTTAAATTCATTTTAGAAATATTATTGAAAATGTTCATGTGATTTACCGTTTGTAAAGTAATATTTTCTGTTTTTTAATAAATGCATTTTATGAGAGACTTTTACCAAATAATGGATTTACATTGTAAACATTAAATAAAATTTCCCAGAGATGAGTTGCGGCTGGAAGGATATCCGCTGCGTAAAAACTTGGATAAGTTGGCGGTTCATTCCGCTGTGGCGACCCCAGATTAATGAAGGGACTAAGCCGACAAGAAAATGAATGAATGAACATTAAATAAAAGTTAAAATGGTATTATTTTTTTATTTCAAGTATTACGATTTTAGTTACCATGCTCACAAAGTCATTCAGCATAAATCTGCAGATTTTTTTTGACAAAGTTTTCTGCCACAGATGTCTATCAGAATGTTCACAGATTCTGTCTCGCCTATATTTGATGTTAAACCACTATAGATGCTTCAGAGCCAGTGGTTGATTCCAAAAGAATTGGCAAGGTAAAGCTGCTCTAGCTTATAAGTTCTTGATCCTAATCACATGTCTGGAGTGCATTTGTCCTGTTAAAATGATGTGTATCAAATGGTGATAATCTGCAGAGTAATTTTTGCTGATTGAGACTGCACATAAATGCAGTCTTTTAGTTAAAAGCTACTTCTCTACTGAAATGTTGTCAACACATTTGTCTGGCCAGCTTGCTACTAGAAACAGAAGCTTGCGATGCTTGCCCTGCCTCCCAGTCCTTGTGATTGGCTAACTGCTAAGGAACTAGCATTGATGATTGCCATTGTGTAAAAGTTTAATTTTTATAGACAGACCTTTTCATTTTAATTACTTGATCATAATAACAGGAGCTTTAGCTATTAGCTCTTTCTGATTCTGATATTAATTTAGTTTTTGTACTTCTAAAGTACCTTGAGCCATCAACTTGCATTTAAAAAAAAAATCAGTAAAGACCATGATTTTAGCTTAAAATTGTTTTTAATGTTCTACTGAATAATTAAATAAGGAATTTTGGATGGCCTGAGGATGAATAAATTAGCAGCAAATAAAAATTTTGAGTGAACTACCCTTGTAATACTACTACTACTACTACTACTACTTATTATTTATAATAATAATAATAATAATAATAATTCCAGTTAATTTAATTTAATTTTGTTTTATTTTATTGTATTCAGAGCCTTGAATTGTCATTTCTGATTTCATGGTGACTTTAAATGCCCTTCGCATCATTCTCACTCCCCCACGGGGTGAGGCGGGGTATTCATCAGCTAGATTGCACTGCAAAGTAATGTGGTGTCTGGCGTTTTTCCAAACCACATTTGCGCCCATTGTGTATTGCAGCCAGAGAAGTGCAATGCTAATATCTTATCAGTCTGGCCGCGTCTTTAGTACACTTGTCTGTGAGCACTAATGAGCCCTAATGTTTCAACAGCGTCTAATGGAGGACAAATGCACTCGCTGCTCCAGAATTAGCACAGAATCACAGACTGCGCTTCACCTCGCCACTGCTACAGGGATTCATTAGCCGGGGTAAATATTAACTCCTCTCCGCATTCGTCAATTAGCCAGTGCTGAGACAAGTGGGCCTAATTGATGCAGCTTGTCCAAATCGGGGATAAATGCAGTCGAGTAGAGTATTATTAGTATTATGATCTCTATTATTTATGGTATTATTAAATTAAATCTCCTCAGGAAGGCTGCAGTGTCTGCTCTCTCTCTCTCTCTCTCTCTCTCTCTCTCTCTGTGCCTCAGTTATAATTGCTGTATATGTAGTGCAATTTTCAACCTGCTTTCTGTTATTATTTTATATTTATTCTTGTTTGCGCTTTTGTTTTTTCCACACATTCAGCAACTGGTCTGTATTCAACACTTGGCATCAGTGATTATAGTTAACTGCTTGCATGACACTGTTAAAAGCTGTTATCATTTTATGCATTTCTATTCAAACTTCTTGGCAACAGTGACCAGTTTGGGGATCTAAAAACGGTCTCAAAGTACTTCTATGTGAAACCCACCGGCCCTACTGCACCCAACCTGTACTGAGCTGAGATCAAACCAGCGATACTTTGTGTGGGAGTTGGTTGTTTGAACAAGGAGGCGAAAGACCATGGCCTCTAGCGTCTGTGTCTAGAGCCCCTTTAGAGGTCAGAGGTGTGAGGTTTACCTACACTTCGCTAGCTGGCCTGTTACACTCAGGCCCTAAACCTCACTCCCATCCTAGATGAGCCCCCAGGTGTAACCCACTAATCCTACTGCACCCAACCCGTGCTGGGCTGGAATCGAACCGGCGATTCTTTGTATGAGAGTCGGTTGCTATAACAAGGAGGCTAAGGACCATGGCTTCTAACGTCTGTCGCTAAAGCTACTTTAGAGGTCAGAAGATTGTGATTTACCTGCAGAGCACTTCACTAGCTGGCCTCTACTACACTCACTCCAAACTAATTTTGAGAGGATCACATGCTTATGATTGCTAGCGGCTAGATCCGCATTATCCAATTCACAATGCACCAACCAGACGACTCCTATACTATTACAAATACCCTGGGTTACACTCCACTGCTATCTTCGTTTTGAAGAGTCCCCCCTTCCACCCCTGCTCCTTCCTAGATGGGTGACACGGTGGCCCAGTGGTTAGCACTGTTGCCTCACAGCAAGAACATCTCCGGTTTCAGGCTTTACCAAATCAGCTGACGTTTCTGTGCGGAGTTTGCACTTTCTCCCCGTGTTCACGTGGGTTTCCCCCCTGGTTCCCCGGTTTCCTCCCGCCGTCCAAAAACATGCAACTTAAGTTAATTGACTAATCCAAATAAACACCATAGACATGCTTCTAGTATGTAGTTATTTCCAAAGAGCAATTACTTACTGTTCATTGGTTACTACAGCAGGGAAGTTCTCGAGTTTTACTTGAGCTCAAACTCCCCTACCGCCTTGCAACGGGAGGGAGCCCCGGGCTCAAGGATCTTATAAGCTCCGGGGTCTCTTCTGGAACAGCATGCCAAACAAGCTTTATAATCAATCATCAGCTAAGTGTGAACTTTTGAAACCTCACTCTCATCCTGTACGAGCCCCCACATGTAACCCACAGATCCTACTGCACCCAACCCATGCTGAGCTGGGATTGAACCGGCGATTATTTGTATCAAACTCAGTTGCTCTAACAAAGAGGCTAAAGACCAAACCTCTAGCATCTGTCGCTAGAGCACCATTAGAGGTCAGAGAGGTGAGGTTTACCTGCAGAGCACTTCGATACGTATGCAATACAGCTATCATCTATGGCAGTGTTTCTCAACCACATTCCTGGAGGACCATCAGCTCTGCATATTTTCTATGTCTCCTTAACCAAACACACCTGATTCAGATCATCAGCTCATTAGCAGAGACTGAAAGACAGTCTGGACTATAGGATGTGCATATATTCGTAGTGTTTCCTTGCACAGTGGCAACTACTAACCTGGCTTGCATATTACAATGATTCTTTTTGATTGCTTTGATGTCTGTCCATGTTGTCTTCTTTCAAAATCTTTTCTGTTTTACATTGCTTTCATGTAAAAGTACCCTAAAAACTACTTTTTTTGTTAAATTAAATAAATGTAAAATGGAGTTAAAAATCATTTGAAAGCAAAATCATTAGTCCTCCTGAGGAATTTTTA
Source organism: Danio rerio (assembly GCF_052040795.2). Lineage (NCBI taxonomy): Eukaryota > Metazoa > Chordata > Actinopteri > Cypriniformes > Danionidae > Danio > Danio rerio. The sequence continues at coordinate 39,744,012 of NC_141032.1, forward strand.
TTTTTTAAATATTTGTTGTTTAAATGTTATTGACCCAACAAACTGGCACTAAAAGTTTCGGTCATCATAAAAATAAAAAAATAATTAAAAAAAAGAGTTTTGTTTTCAGTTTTTTTTTTTTTTTTTTTGCATCCGAAAAGGCATTTAAAGAGTTTTGACAATTAATATAGCCTAATATAAAACAATTATACAGTGGTTTATTGTATGCTAATTTGTCTGTGCAGTTTGGTGTGTGTGAGTGTATCTGTTTGCGTGTGTCTGTCTGTCTCCGTACCATAGACCACACGAGTACTCCGTACCAGTCTTCATGGAAATTGGTGGTCCTTTGTTATTTGTGGTTCTAGTGTCACCAGAAAAGTGTCAAACTGAGCCTCGGACATCCTGAAGTAAACTTTTGTTCAGGATAATCAGGCAGCTCTTTGATAAAGAGGTGGAACTCTTCTTCGTCTTTCCGCAATCTAAACATGAAATGGACTCAATATTTCCTCTTTTTCCTTTAAAGCAGTAAGAAGACAACAAAGTCATCTTCACTACTTAAACACTCCATTTTGTATTGTTTTGCAAATTATTTTGCAATAGTTTAATTAGTGCAAGATTTCAATTTTTCCAGATTTTGATAAAACAAATAAATAAATAAAAATGCATACATTTCGGACTTCAGTGTGTAAAAACCTTTGCAGAGCAAAGATATTTTCACAGTATTTTCTATAATATATTTTTCTTTTAGAGAAAGTCTTACTATTTTAGTTTAGCTTGGTTTAAATTTAGTTTTGACAATTTTTAAAACATTTTTGAGGTCAATAATACTGCCCCCCTTAAGAAAGTATTATTATTATTATGTGGCACGGTAGCTCATTGGTAGCACTGTCGCCTCACAGCAAGAAGGTTACTGGTTTGAATCCCAGCTAGGGTTGTGTGGAGTTTGCATGCCCCATAGTCCAAAGACATGTGCTATAAATGAATTGGGTAAACTAAATTGGCTATAGTGTATGAGTGTGTGTGAGTGTGTATGGGTGTTTCTCAATACTGAGTTGTGGCTGGAAGGGTGTCCGATGTGTAAAACGTGAATAATTGGCGTTTTATTCCGCTGTGGCGACCCCTGATAAATCTGAAACTAAGCCGAAGGAAATTTAATGAATTATTATTATTATTATTATTATTATTATTATTAATAACAGATATAAAGCACCAAAATTGGCCATGTCATTATAAAACACATGTACGAGATTTTTCTTTAAAATAAATGTCTGCAATTCCATTTGGAACTGCAGCAAATTAATCCATTATTTAATTATTTTGTTAAACCTTTTTATAAAGCACAACAGCTTCAGCTGGCCCTCTCTCTTTCAGGTCTGTCTCATTTAAAACCGGTCTTATTTATCCACGCTCTTTTGACAGGTAGAAGAGTTAACTTGCCAATCAAGCCTAGCGCTGGTCTAAGTTTCCCTTCCCTGCCTCTTTTCTCCTCTAGTTCGGACCCATTGAATCCATCACGTGGGAAACAATGGCACAATGGCAACCAGGCTGTTGATGGGCGTTGGAGGGGGAAGGTACTGAGAGCTTTTGGGGGTGCGGTGCGAACCCTGTCCCTCTTTGAGCTCTCGAATTAGTGAATGCAGGGCCGTCCCGTCCTCTGTGCCGTGGTATAGGTGGAAGTCTGCTGGTTATTGTTGTCATTGTCCTCAGGTTAAGCTCTCTGGGTTTCTGCAACACTGGGTTTTCAAGTGCACTGGAGTGTAAAACTGCACCAGGTTTATGGAGGATTGTTTTAAAGTAGGATTCAGGATGCGAGTAGGAGGAGGGGATTGTTATATGTATGTATGTGTGTGTGGGACCTGAAGCACCTCTTCAAAAAAGGATTAAGTTGCATTTTCTAGCCTCAGTTACATTGTATAATGGGGGTTTTCTCTGTTCCACAGGGTTCTTCATTAGCTCTGTGTCACTCTTACTTTCTCAGGTTGGAAATCTCATTTCTGTTGAAGGCTTAAGTGGCTGTAGTTTGTATTACTTGCCTGTGTTGTCTGTCCTGAAATATGTGTGCTGTTATTGCAGTGATTTCATATAATAAACAAAATTAGTTTTACATCAAGTACAAACAAATAACAACTCAATTATTTTGGATGGATGGATGAATGGATGGAATACTCAGACATACACGTATTACAAAACATATTGATACCACTGTAGTTTTATGAACAGTTTAAATTATTTTTGTTTATATTAATTGTATTGCAATTTTAGTAAAATTTGCCTTTTTTATTTATGTCTATAGTTAAGCAAATAAACTAAATTCAGTTAAAACCAACACTAACTAAATAATAATGCCAGCTTTATGCTTTGTTTATTTTTAATATGGCTTCTGGTGAGATTTTATATGTATTACGCCATTTGGTTTTGTAATTTTGATTAAATCTTTCACAATGTTATATATATATATATATATATATATATATATATATATATATATATATATATATATATATATATATATATATATATATATATATATATCAGGGCTCAACAATAAGGACTGCCCGATGGCCCGGGGCCAGCATGAGAGATGAACGATTCTCTCTACTGTCCCGATCAGGCCAGTGCTGCCTTGTCATCAAATTTTAATTTGCCTGCTACTAAGGCAATTGTGTGCAAATACAGTCTTAGAACCGAGAAACAATTTGTACTTTTAAATCTCAGAATGCTACGTTTTCTGTAAAGTCGTAAACCCCATATTGCTTTTTGGTTCCTTTTATCTGATTGGTTGTTGTGAGCACCTGGTAAAAACCAGAACAGTGAAGAGATGACAACATCAAATTATGAGGCTAAAAGAAAACGTCTGTTTTCAACGTTGTGGAAGAAGATATTTACATGGGTACAACACAAAGAAAAAAAATGAAGTGATGTTTTGCATAGTTTTCCATCACTTTTAAGTCAGCCACTTTTTGTTTAGCAATAAAATACCAGCACATTTTCCATACTGCTGTTTTTTACTGCTAAATATTTTAACATTTTAAAAATATTTAAATTCTAGATTTAAAGACATTATTTTTGACACATTATTTAAAATATGTGGCTAAAAAAAATAGCTATTTTTTATTTATTTATTTATTTATTTATTTTGGTGGGGCCAGTGAAAATTTTGGCAGGGCCAGTAAAAATCTGAACTGCTGGTCCAGTTGGGCCAGTAGAAAACGTCCTTAGCGTTAAACCCTGTATATATATATATATATATATATATATATATATATATATATATATATATATATATGTGTGTGTGTGTGTGTATGTGTGTGTGTGTGTGTGTGTGTGTGTGTGTGTGTGTGTGTGTGTGTGTGTGTGTGTGTGTGTGTTTGTGTGTGTATATATATATATATATATATATATATATATATATATATATATATATATATATATATATTTTTTTTTTTTTTTTTTTTACCTTTATACATTAATTTACTTGCTAATTCCATATTGCGGTGCTATTTTTGTTTTCTTAGACAGTTGTACAAATAGTTACTTTTATATGAATTTATTTAGGGGAGTTTTAGGCCCAATCCCAATTCTGTACCCCTACCCCTACCTTCTTAACCTTGGCCCTTAAACCGAGGTTTAAACCGAGGGCTTCAAAATTTACCCCTAAGAATCGGGACAGCACTACAGCATCTGCACACATCATCATATGTCATCGCAATCTCTTGCTTAATATGAGATCAGACTATCGCGACTGCTGTAGTTATCCCAGTTGTGTTATTTATTGGTATTTGTCTTCAGGCAATTACTGAAGGCATATATCATGTTATCATAATAGATCTAATGTGACAATAAGATCGTAATACTGTGCATTTAACACAGAGGCCATATTCATGTAAACACACCAAAAAAAGCATTAACATTATAACAGACACCGCAAAAAAGCCCATTCACAGCCACTAGACTTTTCTGACAGGGTATTCCAGTGTCATCGAGAGACAATGTTGTGAAATGTTAACTTTTTTTTTTAAAGCATGACGGTAAAACACGAACGCGGTTATGAATATATTAAAATGTGTTTGTTTGTTGTAAAAATTAGTAATAATGACAAAAAATACTAATTTGTGGATCTCCTTCTTGTAATTTTATGATTAGTATATTATGCCAGTGCCCAGTCCCCTGGAGCAGAGGGCCTATTGTCCACCTCTGTACACACTGCTCTCTGGTTTAGGAAAGGTTTTCCTCTCCACACCAGTTCATCAGCAAGGGACATTTTAAATGTGCAAAGATCTCAGCTTATGCCAGAAAACATAGATATGCTGAAATTTCTGTTTAAAAGTGTTAAATCCCAGCACGGTCACAGTTTTAGTTTGTTTATTTTAATGAGTCTTTAGTTTGTATTATTCTTTTTTTTTATTTTTTTTTTTTGGATTTGGATTTCAAAATACCCATTTAGTTATGGCAGAAAATATTATAGTTTGCAAAAAAAAAAAAAAAAAAAAGAATTAAAAGAAAGGGCTCTTGTTCAATTTAAATTAGTTTCAAATAATTTTGTTAAAGGGCCATGAAACCCCCTCGTTTTAGCAGGATGTTTTCACACCTCTACTTTGGAAAAAGTCAGAAAAGTGGGCGTGTCCAGCTCTGTTTAGGGGGGAGTGTCGGAGGAAGAAAAGCGGCTTGGTATGGGAGTGTCTATTTGGGCGCGCTGAATTTCAGAGTCAAAACACACAACCACAGCGGACAATGTGACTGTGTTTACATGGACATCTGTAGTCGAATTATTTGCCAAATTATTAAATGGTGGACTTTAACTGCAGTTTGGCTCTTTCATTCAGGGAATTCATTCATGTCCCTCCCGACAAACGTGATATTTGATTCGAGGCGCTGCTCTAAGCGTGTATTTTTCATGCAATGTTTGATACCGCACGGCGAATGAGAGAAAAAAAAACTCAGCATTTCCCGGAAACTTAGATGCACACGGCAGGTAGCGTCAGAAAGCCGCGTGTGTTATTCCGGTCACAAAATCTAACACGAGGTTATAGTTTGGTTGTAACTGTTAGTGCTAACTATTGCACTCGGTGCAATAGTTTGTTTGATACGAATAAAATACGAACTGAATAAACAAAGAGCACTGGTCGCTCACTTACCAAATCTGTAGAGACAGGACAATCACCAGCAACTAGAGCCGCGTCTTTATTTAGAGGAGACTACAATCTGGATCTCAGCGTTTGCAGATGAGAACAGCTCTCAGGTAAACAATAATCCTCCTTAGACACGTAAGTTATTGTTGTCGCGCGACACGTACACTGTTAATCTACGCGTGAGTCTGAGCTCTCACAGAGAGAAAATGAAAACGAAACTTAACTGCAGCAAACTCTAAAAGCAACACTTCACGCTTGTTTTGCCAACACAACGTGGCGTCTTTGCCGTCTACACTGTGACAGTAATGAATATTAATGAAGTTGCACAATAGAGCGTGCTGATTGGTTTGAACCAAGCCTTACTCATGCATTAATGCAACACACTGTAAGACGTAATAAGACTCACTCTGGCACAGACGCCCAGTCTGCACGCTGGAATACACGCTATTATGTCATGACCGTGATGCAGCTTCAAAAATTCGTTTCAAACAGGAAGTACGAATTTGCTTGAAATAACGCAAAAACAACGAATTTACACTTTTTAGTGAAATATAGGTGTCCTAATAGTGTTTTTAGCAGCGTGGGACACATATACGACTGTCAACAGCTCAAAAAATGTGTTTTGGTGTTTCTTGACCCTTTAAGAAAATGTGACAATCATATCGTGAGATTAATATCGTGAATCGTATCGAATTGTGAGTCATTACATTCCTTGTTATTTCAGTTGACATTTAGTTTACATATACAAAAACATCCTATAATACTATAATAATACTATAGTAGTTCTATATAATAGTATAGACACCTAAGCAAGAGTAAAATCTACTTAAGTAGGCACTGAAACATGTTAAAACTGACTTGAGATTAGCATCTATTTATTATTATTTGTGCTTGTATGAACCTTCTGAATGCAACTAGAGTCTGCTCCACAGATGTACTGCATGGAATTAATTTCACGGTTCAGATATCGGACTTTCACAAAGTTTTTCCAGAAGCGAATACTTCCCTTTTGTACTTTAGGCCACTCACTAGTGCAGGTGGTTCGTTTTATTTTTTGACTCTCGGTTCTCAGAGAGAGACTCTTATTGTTCCCGTCCCACATCTTGCCAAGTTTCCACCATTTTAATGAACGTGTCATTGCGAGCCATTGTTAATACTGATCCAATTCCAAACAGAAATATGGATGCTTGTCCTATGTGATCCGGCCTGCTGCTGTTTCCTGTGGTTTACAGTAATGGCTGCTATCATCCAACAAATACATTACAAATAGAGTTCATAGGTGCTTGTTCCACTGCAAACATCTGCTACCTTTCATTGAGGTCTAATTTAGCTTTGCTTAGGGGGAAGTTGTGGTTTTAGATACATTTTGAAAGTTGTAATGCAGCATCTAAGTGAAACAAAAGTATATTTTGCAGCACACCACAAGAAATGGTAGGGGTGGGAATGACAGGTTAACTCACAATACGATACTGGCATCATATTCTGATAATGTACTGTATATCAGAACACCGGCGATTCAGTGTCAGACAGTCATCCATGGTAGCGCAATGTCTGTCATTGAAGAAAAAAAGTCATATGACTCAATAATTTTTTTTACCACTATTTAGGAGCAAAACCATATACAAGTGCATACACTTAAAAAAAATGCCTATTAGCCTGAGAAAAGTGTTAGTTCGCTAAATTTGGTGTAGAAAAAAAGGCCAATGTATCTCCAATATATATATATATATATATATATATATATATATATATATATATAGAGAGAGAGAGAGAGAGAGAGAGAGAGAGGTGGTAATAATTAAATAATTAATTATATAATAATTAATTATATAATTGTTTGACTTATGTTTTGAGTTGGTGTCAGTTGGTTGACTTATGACAGTACGATTTAATATATAATGTGTTTTAATGTTTAGTTTTTTATACATTTGTTCGTGTGTGTGGGGGGGGTCTTTATAATTCTATACAATCTTATGCAATCTCATATGATATAATTTGAAATAATATAAATAAGTCAGTTAACTGATCTTATATTACTTTGTTCATGACAAACAGCAGTGATACTTGGAAAGTACAATTGCTATTGAGCTTCAAAATATTAATCATGTTGTCAGCATTCGCTTGAACCGATTTGCTGAAATCAAAGTATAATGCATGAACAATGTCCTTTAAATTGTTTCTGTTTCATCCCAATACAGAAGAAACTAACAACAAACATGCATACATGAACATGCAGTTTTTACATGTACCAGCAGCTAACTCTCTGCAACTCTCACATGGTCGTCCACTGAAGCTAAGCAGGGCTGCGTCCGCTCAGTACCTGGATGGGAGACCACAAAGCTAGTTTGCTGCCAGAAGTGGTGTTAGTGAGGCCAGCAGGGGCGCCCAACCTGTGGTCTGTGTGGGTCCTAATGCCTCGTATTGTGACGATGACTCTATACTGCTCAGTGAGCGCCATCTTTCGGATGAGACGTTAAACGGTCTCTGTGGTCATTAAAAATCCTAGGATGTCCTTTGAAAAAGAGTAGGGGTTTCATCCTGGCCCCTAACCATCCCCATATCATAACTGGCTTCATCACTCTGCCTCCTCTCCACCAATCAGCTGATGTGTGGTGTGTGGTCTGGCACAAAATGGCTGCCGTCGCGTCATCCAGGTGGATGCTGCACTCTGGTGGTGGATGAGGAGATTTCCCCTATGTGTAAAGCGCTTTGAGTGCCCAGAAAAAATGCTATTTAAATGTAAACATGAATATGAACAGGAAAAGTGCAATCATTGCATTGTTGAAGGTCTCGTGAAATTAAAATAAAGTTTTTTAGGTGTTAGTTTTTTAGATGACCCGCCACATTCAAGACGCTTCTTACTGACAGAGCTGTGATTAAAAATGGTTTGCTATTGGCTGTTTTTTAAGGGGCGGAGCTACTTTTGTCTCATTGTCTCTTAATTTTTCAGTTGAGATTACTTCAAACATCGAATAAAAAATGCAAATTTCAAAGCACTTTATAGGACCGTTTTAAGACAGAGTAAAACTGAGTGAAAAATACAACTGCAACAAACTATTTCTAAACCTCCAACTAAAGCCAATTAAATAACAGCTGATATCAAATAGTTCATGGATATAAAATAACCACTTAGTTACTTAGTTACTAGTTACTTAGTTACAATGTAAATTTTGGTTGCATATGTGAATCATTTATTCATACTTTAGAAAAAATAACAGTATTATGCAAGCATCAATTAGTGGAGTTTTTTTTTCCTCGCCACTGTCACCACTGGCTTTGTTGGATTGAAAGTTGTGGAGCTGCGCATCGATGGATTTGCTCTTCAGTGTAAACCACACTGAATCGAACTAAACTGAACTTCAGCTCTGAAATCTGGAATTTACTAGAACTTATTTAACACAATCTACATTGTTAAAGCGCTAAAGAAAAAACATGAATTGAATTGAATATCAATATAATTTATGGAACTATTGTGAGAAATCCCCTTTTCTTTCTTTAAATATCTGTCCATAACTGTGCATTTTATGCTGCATTTACACTGCAGATCTTGATGGTCAATTCCGATTTAGTGACTATCCTTACATCATCTTTTAAAAGTGACTCGTATCCAATTGTCTGTATTTACACAGCACACAGCAAAGGCGCAATGACCAGGGAAAAAAGAGCGAGTGCTGACTGACAGCTGATAATAATTAAAGAGCGCCCTTTTCTCCGTTCCTATATCTGTTTGCAGGGTTTCATTTATTGCATCACTTTAGTTTTACTATAGTTTATGACAGAAAAGTTCTCATTTGGCCATCTTCTTTTAATTTAGCCGTTTTTAAACCCGTAGGCATCTTAATGTAATGTTCATGGTGGGATTTATGCACGTGATGCATACAACAGTTTTATATTAGTTTATATTGGTTACATGGTAGATGTTGCGCTGTCTTTCTCTCGCTCTCGTTAACATGCTTAAATACTTGTTCTATATGACAATATAAAAGGTTTTTACTCCTGGTGTTTAAGATTTAAGGTTTGGGACTCTGCTGAAGTCTGTTCTAAAATGAAAGTGTCAGACTTGATGTCATTCGCTATGGTTTTTAATGATGCGCGACTCACATTGAGAGGTGAAAATCCGATCTACCTGCTTACACTGCAGACACGAGAACACAGATCCGATTCATATCAGATAAATATCAACAGATGAACAAGGCCTGAATCTGATTTGAGTTAATCGGAATTCATGTGATTTCCTGCTTACACGCACATGGACCATATGCGATCTTTGCCACATGGGAGAAAAAATTGAGAATTGAGTCAGTTGAACCATGCAGTGTAAATTCAGCCTTCGAGAGTCTTGATGATGCTTGATTTATGACTTTACATTTTTGGACTTGAATGTAAAGAACAGATATTGAGGCACATTAGCTGAAGAATAAATCCATTAGCACCAATCAGTTGCCCATTATCCTCTATTTTCTAGTAATTGGGCCTGTGAAGGGGGTCTTGGAAGCTGACGGTAGTAAATTTCATTGTGTCTGTATAGGATTCATGCTGCAATAACCAGCCTGGTTCCTTCACACAAGGTTCAGGGCAGAAGAATAGGCCTTTCTTCCTCCGATTGTTTTCCATTCTCAATGTTGCCGGCTGTAATGAAGGCCTGAGGTTTGCAGTGCCAATGGGAAGCACATGTCAAGGTAATTCTCTCTATTAGAATCCTCCTTCCTTTCCTCTACTCTGAATCTTTTCTTTAGCCTTTGAGACAATGGGTTTTTACAGCAAGTCATTAGTCAGTTAATAAGTAACTCAACTGGACCTTAAAGAGAGATTTGGTCTCATTGTGTAGGGTCGCACAATGGAAAGTTAGCTTAGTCTGAAGAGGCCGTCTAAGATTACAGTACATAAGAACACTTGAAGAAAAGGATTCCTTTCTCTTTTCAAGAGTCTTTCATTAACATTTGAATGTCTCCGCAAAGTTTTAATGCCTGCATTTAGTTTTTCGCTCTAAGTGGCATGCTTTTTGATGATCATATGCAAACATTTCCCAACAAGATACAAATGGATCTTTTGATATTTTGAGAATGTTTGAAAGTTGTTAGCTAATTAAATTAAAATGACCTGAAATATTAAAACTTCAAGTTACCTGATAAGGAAGACACGTTTATCAGTCAGTTTTCTATCTAACAATATGCAAACTTATTTGCCCTCCTGTGAAATTTAAATTCTTTTTCAAATATTTCCCAAGTGAATCATGGGAAATATCTCCTTTTTTTCATTTTTCATCTGTTTATTTTCTTTGTATTTTCATTTTCATATTCCTTCCTGTGTCTTTTTTTCATTCTGTTTTTTTTAGTCTTTTCTTTTCCTGATATTTTTGTTTTCTTACCTTTTTCTTTCTTTCTTTTTCTTTCTTTCTTTCTTTCTTTCTTTCTTTCTTTCTTTCTTTCTTTCTTTCTTTCTTTCTTTCTTTCTTTCTTTCTTCCTTCTGTTTATTTTCATTGTATTCTCCATTTTCCTACCTTTTCATGTGTCTTTCTTTCATCCTTTTCCTTTTTTTTTGTTCTTTTTTTTATTTATTTTTTTCTTCTGGAGAAAGTCTGGTCTAAAATAAAATCAGTTTTTACGTTTTTGTAACAATATTATAGTATTATAAGCCCCATTTAGAAATTATTTTTAGTATTTTTGATTTTCTACAGAATGAACCACCGTTTTTTTTTTTTTTTCAAAAACTTGCCTATTTTTAACCTAGTTACACCTTGAAATTGAACTTTAAGCAGAATTGTAATATATTGCAAAATAACTAGTATGTTATGTGTAAAATATGTGTGAATGACAGTAAATGTGTGTACTGTCATCATGACAAAGACAAAAAAATTATTAGAAATTATTAAAACTATTATCTTTAAAAATAATATTTCTCTCTACATTAAACAGCACTTGGAAAATATTTGAATATATTATTACACAGGCATGCTAAAAATGTATATTTTCTGATACTGATATTTACATCTCCCCTTTACAAAGTGTAGTTTTAGTCTAATGAAAATATTATTGCAGTTTTAAATAACAGCTTAAACTATTTTTTGTTTTGTTTCTGTATTTTTCTTTGGTTTTGATTTTAGTTAAAGTTTTAGTTGTTTTTTATTTATTATTATTATTATTATTATTATTAATAATAATAAACTATTATTATCAAACAAAAATTACTGTAATAAATGCATATAAAGATGCATACATACAATAAAATATTATATGCAAAAATGTATATTCAGTTATTTTCTTTTTTGACTTGGTCAAAACAGCACATGTTTTACGCAGTTGATGCCCTTCCAGCTGCAACCCATCTCTGGGAAACATTTATACTCACTCACTCATACACTATGGACAATTTAGCCTACCCAATTCACCTGTACCACATGTCTTTGGACTGTGGGGGAAACCGGAGCACCCGGAGGAAACCCACGCAAATGCAGAGAGAACATGCAAACCCTACACAGAAACGCCAACTGACCCAGCCGAGGCTCGATCCAGCAACCTTCTTGCTGTGAGGCGACAGTACTACCTACAGTACAGAGCCAATAAATATATATAAATATACAAAAAAACAAAACTCAGAAAAGGCTTCTTATGGTTTTATGCTGTCCCCGTCAGACAGCTCATGCAGCGAAAGTGGCTGTGATTACAGGGAGAGCTCATTACTTTATGATGGTTATCAAAGGGTCATGACACCTCAGTTGAGTAAAGAACAGCTGGTGTCCAATGCTGAAGTCCATCCCAGATCTGTTGAAATGACCCACAGTCCACCTGCCTTCTGGAGATCATCTCAATCACCTCAGGAAGAGCCACAGGCCCGCACCGGTTCCCCCTCAGCCAGTGCAAGCTGCTACCAATCACAGAGAGGACAACTTCATAAACACCAGCATTAGCATATAAAGAGGGAGAAATGGCAGTTAGTTGGACCCCCTGGCACTGTTAAATGGCCGATGAGAGACCACCAGCATCCCAGAGCACAATCAGTGTGAAGAGGAAGAGCAAGTGGTGGGGATTTCAGATGGGTCTCATGTCCTCAGGCAGAGGGAGGACAGTCCTGCTCTGATCTGATAGATTGTGCTTGTGCTGTGAGCTTGGATTTGCTCTCAGCATCTCTGGCCTCTTATGCATTACTTTTTTCCTTTTTATCTTGCCATTTTTTTTCAAAATGTTTTCACAGAGGCAAATCTTTTCCATTTGTTTCTTGCACTTCTTATTTTCATGTTTTTTTTATTTTCTCTTTTTCCTCTATTCTTTTTAATTTTTTACTTAATGTTTCTTATTCTGTTTCTATTCATCCTTCCTTTTTCTGTTGGATTTTCTTAATTATATATTTCTGTCTGTCTTGTATCTTTCTCAACATCCTTCCCCCTTTCCTTCCTTCACTCCCTCCTCCCTCCCTTCCTTCCTTCCTTCCCCCCTTTTCTTCCTTTATTCCTTCCTTCCTTCCCCCCTTTTCTTCCTTCATTCCTTCCTTCCTTCCTTCCCCCCTTTTCTTCCTTCCTTCCTTCCTTCCCTCCCGCTTCCTTTCCCTCTTCCTTCCTTTCTTCCTTCCTTCTTTCCTTCCGTTCTTCCTTCCTTCCTTTCCCCCTTCCTTCCTTCCTTCCTTCCTTCCTTTCCCCCTTCCTTCCTTCCTTCCTTTTTTCTCCTCTTCCTTCCTTCCTTCCTTCTGTTTATTTGATTTTTATTCTACAATTCATTTCATCCCATTTATTTTCCATTTACCCCCTTTTCTGTTTCTTTCCTTTTTCTGATTGTTTTCTTAAATTGTTAACTTTCTTCCTTCCTTCCTTCCTTCCTTTTTTTCTTTTGTTTATTATCTTCTTTCTGTTTATTTTCCGGTTTTCCTGTCTCTCCTTTGATCATATTTCTTTTCTTTTTAGCTTTTCATTGTCCCGTTTTTGTTTTCTTTCCTTCTTCTTTGCTTAATTTTCCCCACCTGTTTTCTTTCTTTCTTTCTTTCTTTCTTTCTTTCTTTAATTTTCTATAGATTTCTTTTTTCTTGTCTTTTTTATAAGTTTTCACTTAGGTAATCATTTTGATTTGTTTTTTTTATTTGTTTCTTTCACTCTTTCCTCTTCCTGATTTTTTTCTAGTCATTTTCTCCTTCCTTTCCTCTCATTTTTTTGTTTTTACTTCCTTCATGTTTTTTTCTCTTTCTTTTCTTCTTTTATTTCTATTCATCCTTATTTTTTCTCTTGGTTTTTTTGTCATTCTATCTTTTTTGTGTCTTCCTTTTATATTTCTCAACATCCTTCCTTCTGTTTATTCATTTCTTTTTATTCTCCATTTCTCCTTTTCCTGTATCCTATATTCCTTTCATCCTGTTTCTCTTTCCTTACTTTTCCTGATTTCTTTACCTTTCCTGATTCTTTCTTTCTTTCTTTCTTTCTTTCTTTCTTTCTTTCTTTCTTTCTTTCTTTCTTTCTTTCTTTCTTTCTTTCTTTCTTTCTTTCTTTCCAGCCACGTGGATACTTAGAATTAATCGCATATTTGTGAGCGTGCGTGTGTGTAAATAAATAGATGGATGCCTGGCTGTATATTGATTATAGATTAATTACAGTGTTGTGCATATATAGCACAAAATCTACAATTCATCCAGTTCTATATAAGTGACTTGCAGATGCCAAATAAAGGTCACTAACCATGTAACTGATGACCTGTCAATAGACCAATCCTGTTACATCATCAGTTTAAACTCAATGAGATGTTTGCAGTCAATGAGATGTTGCCAGATTGACAGTGAGTTAATATGAATACAGTCAATAGTATAGGTTACACATTAACCGGGTGACTCTTCCAGTGATCCTGGATAAAATGAGAAAACAAATGAAGCTTCAGGTGCTTAATCAAACACGTTTAACCAGGTGTTGTAGCCAGTTAATTTATTATTGTTGTTGTTGTTGTTGTTATTAATATTATTTGATATATGCTTATTTATATTTATATAAGACACCGAGTTTGTATACCCCTTGCTATGTATTAAAAGTAAAGTAGAAGTTGGGTTTAGGTTTTGGAAAGGATTAGGGATGTAGATTAAGATCATTCTTTTATAACTACTAACAGGGTTCCCATGCTTTCATGAACAGCAGATTCAGGGAATTTAAAGAATATTTTATTTACATTTCAAACTACAGCTGATCAAATCATTATAAAACTGATAAGTGACATTCTAACTTGATCTCTCTCTTTTGTGTGTTGCAGTGCAGTATTTATATAGTAATCTGGTAGTGTTTGCTTTGGCTTTTTCTGGGTTAATTATTGTGATCTCCCAATTGCAATAGAGAAATACTGGAAAATCTTTGTATATCTGTACTCTGTAGTTGTACGCACTCCAGCTAATACATTGCAGATTCTTTAACACTAAAGGGTTTGGTTTAGGTCACAACTATTAACAAACCCTTAACTAACATTACTAGCTTAATAAACTACTAACTTGCTTGTATTAAAAGTAAAGTAGAAGTTGGATTTAGGTTTTTGGTAGGATAAGGAATGTGAAATAAGATAATACTTTTATATACTAACAGGGTTCCTAAGCTTTCATGAACAGCAGATTCAGGGAATTTAAAGGATATTTTAAAGCACCAACAATTTTTAATTAAGCACCTTTGTAATTAGTACCCTCAGCACATGCAGCACCAAGTCCTTACTGTACTTAAAGGTGCTGTATGTAATACATAGCAAGTTAGTTTATTAGGGTAGTAGTGTTAGTTTAGGGTTAGTTAACACCATGAGTTGTGACCTAAACCAAACCATTCAGTGTAACCGAATTTGCAATGTATTGGCTGGAGTGCGTACAACTTACAATTATTTTCATCAAACCATGTGAGCTCTTCTTGCTGGCCTTGAGTTTACAGTCCCACTTATTTCTCCATGGTTCGTGACCCTGATAATATCAGTCATCAGCTCCTCACAGCACTTAGTGACTCGTCTGAAAACTTGTAGTGTGATTTAAACCCCAGGTCGCAATGCTAGAGATATTCATTCAGCACGTCTCCAGCGACTCATCCCGTTCTCTGAAGAGCGATAGTGTTCCTCGTCACGTCCAATTCCTCTTCCTCCTGTGGTTCATCAGTGTTTCTCTGTTGCTGCAAACAGATGCTGCTCTCTGATGGAGAACCACACTGATGGGCCACCGACTGCGCCTGCTAAGTCATTGCACTGACAGATGGGATGTGTGTGTGTGTGTGTGTATATGTGTGTTTGTGTGTGTGTGTGTGTGTGTGCTTTTAAGTATTTATTTGCTCATCGTAATAATTCAGCAGCAATTTGTAAGTCTTTTAAAAAAGTTCCTGGGTAGCAATACAGTGTGTTATATTGTATTTAATGTAACCTATTTCATATTTTAAGTCATAAAAGGTGAAATTATATAGGTACATGTTTAAACATAATGCTTACACTGCAAAAAATATAAATATTTAAAAATAGGCACTATCCTTATAAGGAAACTACATAGTTGCAATCTACAGCAACTACATTCTCGATTACAAAAGCCTCAAAAGTATATTATGTTGTCCAACAGCAGCAATATTTATCAAACTGTAGAGTGTCCTCAGCTTGTTGCTGTATGTAGGTGGAGTAATACACAAGGGTAAAAGCTAAAGAGGCTGGACGAGTGCTGTTACTGGCAAAATATTGCACGGCTATCAGCCAATCAGATTCAAGAACCAGACAGAACTGTTTATTAAAGCATGATGCACTCATTAGCAATCTTGCTAGCTTCTGTGTCAGCCTGTCTGCTCGTACTGGCTCCGCCCCCGTTGCCCCAGCAACCCTGGACCCCTGACACAAAAAAGCCAATCGCCAAACACTTCTCCAGGCACTAGCTCGCAAAATGGCTAGTAACGTTAATGTAATCCCAGACATCCCAAGTCTCTCGGAAGCTTCGGGAGACAGCTGGATGCTCACAAACGAATGATAATCTTCTGGAAATCGCGCATCTTCCCCGGTCCTTAAATACGTCGTACACCCCTCTCCACCGCTTCCCTCCCAGCTCTTCAGGTACGTTGGGCACAACTCACCCCCGCTGCTCAGGTACATCGCACGCACACGCCTCCACCGCTCTTCAGATACGTCGCGCTATGGTCGCGCACCATCACCGCTACCAAGAGAGTGGTGGAAAAAAAACATCTGAGAGATCTTAATCGGTAGTGAAAATGTCGGGTTTAAAGAAAATGTTAAATTTAATAGAGCCCCGTTACATTATTCCTTCATAAGCCCATTTCAGTCAGATAATTCCTGCTTTCAGATCCACTGTTACATTCCTGTACATTCCTGTTGCGTTATGAATATTATTATTTTTTCTTCTTGCTAGTCTCTCTCTCTCTCCCTCTCTCTCCCTCTCCCTCTCTCTCCACACTTGCTTGCTCTCTGCCTCTCTCCAATAAAATGGCAGGTGACAATGAGTCAAATCAAGCAGATCTGTGCTGTCTGAGGAAAAGGTGGACACTCATCTTTCTGAAAATTTCTGAAAATAAAAAAATACTTAAAAATTGATTGAAACTGAGTTCCATATAAAAAGTAAATTGTTCTTTTTTTGTTTACTGCTACAATATATATATATATATATATATATATATATATATATATATATATATATATATATATATATATATATATATATATATATATATATATATATATATTTTATGAGCAGCTTTTTGGTTTTGAGTGTAAAGAAGGATTTGTTTTATTTGCTGCTAAGCAGAAACCCCGGGAGTATAGCTCTATCACTGTTTAAAGTAAAAAAAAAAAAAAAAAAAACAGGTCAAACTTTTATGATGTTAGTTTTAATACAATAAAAAGTTCCATCAGAGAAATCCTCTGGCTTTTTTTGCTGTATCGAAACGTACCGAACTGTGACACCACTGTGTCGAATCGAACCGTAATTTTTGTGAACCGTTTCATCCCTAATATATATATATATATATATATATATATATATATATATATATATATATATATATATATATATGACTAAAAACAAGTCAGAAACTCCAAGACAAACTTTTTTTTTTTTTTTTGCAGTGATTAAAATAGTTCTGGGACTAAATAACTGATTATAAATGGTATGTTTACCTTGCAATACACTGTAAAAAGTGGAAAGCATTTTCAGTCCTTCGAGCCTATTAACCCCCTGCTTAATTTCATAACTTCACAATAGGTTGTTGTCTAGTCATTAAATTTACATTACAAGCCCCCTTTTTATGAGAATCATTTAGTCTTGCCTTTTTGTATATGCAAATAATTGTTTTTAAATTGCAAAGCACATTTGCCTTTGATTATGTGACACTAAATATAAAAACGAAGAGCGTTTGCACCAATTTCCATCTCTTTATCCCCCTTGCTGGATGTAACAGATTAGGTAATTTGATGGTTAGTTGTAGTGCGTCATCTGACCATTAAATTTACATTACAAACACATTCTGTGTGAGCATAATTTAGTTCTTCGGGTTTTTGTTTGTTTGTGTGTGTGTGTGTGTGTGTGTGTGTGTGTGTGTGTGTGTGTGTGTGTGTGTGTGTGTGTGTGTGTGTGTGTGTGTGTGTGTGTGTGTGTGTGTGTACTAGTGTCCACGTAACACATTTGTTGTGCAACATAAAGCATTGAATGTGAAAATAAAAAAAAAAAACACTTGGAGCAATTAATTTTTTAACTTAGCCAAAATAACAGCTAGTTTTATGCTACTTTTTATGTTTCGATTTCTGGGCGACACAGTGGTTCAGTGATTAGCAATGTCGCCTCACAGCAAGAAGGTCGTTGGTTCAAGTCCTGGCTGGGCCAGTTGGCATTTCTGTGCGGAGTTTGCATGTTCACCCCATGTTGATTTCCTCCGGATGCTCCTGTTTCCCCCACAGTCTAAAGACAAGAGCTATAGGTGAATTGAATAAACTAAATTGGCCGTAGAGTATGTGTGTTAATGAGTGTGTATGAATGTTTCCCAGTACTGGGTTGCAGCTGGAAAGGCATCCGCCACGTAAAACATATGCTGTATAAGTTGGCGGTTCATTCAGCTGTGGCGACCCCTGATAAACAAAGGGACAACTGTAAGCCGAAGGAAAATTAACGAATAAATGAATAATTTGGTCTCATTTATAGGAGCCGCAAGAACTGTGAAAACAAACTTTTACTTTTTTCTGAAACTTGGAACATAATTTCTGTCATCATGGCAAAATATATCATTTATTAGAAATGAGTTATTAAAACTATTATATTTAGAAATGTGTTGAAAAAAAATGTATCTGTTAAACAAAAATTGGAAAAATTTTACAGGGAGTTAATAATTCAGGAGGGCTAATGATTCTGACTTCAACTGTCTTTAATTTTAATGTAAGTTGTAATGTGTCTAGTCATTACATTTAAATTCATATTAATTAAAAGTCTTTTCTGGAGACTAGCATCAGCAGGATCGCATTTATGCTTTCTTCCAAATAGCATGAGAGTTAAGATCCTGATAAGTGCACCTGAGGCCGCCCCGGGGCCGATCTGTTGTTCATTATCTCTTCCCGATGTCTTCTATCCTCCTCCTATCACAGCTGCTCAGCCAAACATCCTTGTCGTTTGATTAACGCCTCTCTCTCTTTTTCATCCCTCACTCCGGAGTTAAACATTTCCCTCTGCTGTTATGCGGTTGTTTATTTCCTGTAGTGATCGACCTCATCCTGTGCACAGATTTCGGACCCCAGGGCCGCTTCTGCAGCTCTTTTAAGTGTCCTTGTCTCAGTAGGGCACCTGGATTTCTCTGCCCTTTAAATGTAGGCGTACATTTTGTCTGTAGGATGTTTTTTTAGTCTTTCATGTGCCATTGACCATCACACAATCAAAGGGTGTGTAGAAACTGTCTCCGAATCAGATTTTCCCTAAAGGGCAAACACATCTTTCAAGTTTTACTTAGATGTGTCAAAATCTATCTCTTGCTTTTGTTCATTTTCTTTTTTTTTTCTAATGTTTCACTTTGAAAAAGTTAAGTAACTGATTTGGCTAAATACATATTAAGATAACAATTTATATTCTATTTTGCTTGATTTTGTTCGATATTGTTGTAACTACCTAAAAATACCAACACAACCTCATGGCAGTTCATAATAATTTTTTATTTAGGGGCTAAGTCATATGAATTCGTATGATCAGTTTAGTACAGTGATGCCCAAACTAGGGCACATGGTTTGGCCAGCCATTCCAGAAGGAGAATTATGGGGATGGTTTGATGTTTTATTGTTAAAAGCTAACTAAAATTAAGTGTTTCAATTAAATGGCTTAAATTAATCTGATTTTGTTTAAATACACATACTGTCGCCCAGCAATGCAGAGAGTTTGTTGAGCAAATCAAGTCAAAGGCAGATTCTGCTTGACTAATGTGTTCAGGATTGAACTCCACTGTTATAAATGTGATTGTTTATGTTTTTATTGCATTAAGTTATAATTTAGTTATACTGCATTAGTTATACTGCATTAGGTTATGTCATTTAAAGTAATGTTTCTGTTTATTTTAAAATATAATTAAGTAAATTAGGAAATTACCCATGGCAACTTTAATGTAATATAGTTTTGTATGTTTACCTTTGCCCCACGACTCTCAATATTTGGTTTTTGGCCCTTTATATGAAAAAGTTTGGGCACCCCTGGTTTAGTATGATTTGCTCATTGGTTTAGAGATGGGGTTTGGTGCCACTCCTCCTTTTTAAAATTGTACATTTTCGTATGACTGAACTTGTACAAGTTCGTACGAATTAGCCGCTATATTGACGAAACATAAAAAAGGTATGTTTCTTTGTGAGATCAGGCTGAAAATGACACATCTGGCATGCTCCAAATAATTATGAAAATCTTAGAAATTAAAAGAAATAACTTTAATTTTAGTTTAGATTTGTGATCCATTTTTTTTGTAACTTTTCTCTATTTTAAAGAACATTATTTGATTTACAAGTAAAATTATAAAACAATGCTAAATAAAATTTAGTTTTGTTTAGTTTTTATGCTTTATTTTTGTCACTTAAAACTACACAAATTAGAGATGTGTTGAGTTTTGGTATACAGTTGTCTTTAAAAGCTAATAATCTAAATTTAAACATACAAAATTGTGTCATTGTTGTTTATTTTCACTGTTTTTGGAGTGCCACTCATTGTAAGTTTTGTCATTGTAAAAATAAATATATATTTATATTATTTTGATATTATTTATATATTAGTTTATTGTATAAATTTTCTTTTATATTTTTATATATAGCAGGACAAGTTGTAAACATTAGAAATTGAAAGAAATAACTTTCAAATAACTTTTAAATTTTTTTCATTACTTTTTGTTAATTCAGTTCATTTGAAACTTTTCTTATTAATTTAAAGGACAAAGTTTTTTATTAGATTGAATTATAAAACTTTTTTTTTTTTTTTTGGATGTTTTATTTTTGTCACTTACTTAAAACTACCCAAATTAAATGGGTGTTGAGTTTTGGTATACAGTCAAAAGCTAATAATCAAAATTTCAACATACAAAATTTAACATGCTGGATCCGTTACCCTGATCTGTTCCAGGACGTCACAATTCACAAATTAAGCACTGGTAATATTGTGATCTCCCAACTGCAACAGAGAAATACTGGGAGATATCTCTGTAGATTGATAGTATTTCATGCAGTTATTTTCTTTAAAATAACTGCATGAAATACAGTCTTAAATGTCTTAAATCTTAAAATGTCAACAAAATCACCTGTTTTGTCATCACTTAAAACATTATGCTAGAGAATCATTCAAACACTATCTCTAAAATGATGTTGGTGAATTAGTAATGGCTTCTGCTGTTTTTACGTCAGCTGCAGATGTGAATGAATGACAGAAGAAAGTAGTTCCTCGTTCAAAAGTTTTTTTAGACTCCGTATTTAATTTTATTTTTATAAACACGATTATGCCATCGAACTGCACGTGTAGAAGTTCAATGTGGCTGTACGTGCCAATGCACGGCTCCCACTAGTGCCAATATACAGCCACATCGCACTGCTATTTGGGTGATATTGCTCATATTCTTATATATAAATATGAGCAATTTATTCATTCATTCCTTAATTTTTTTTTTTTCAGCTCAGTCTCTTTATTAATCAGGGGTTGCCACAGCGGAATAAAGCCCCAGCTTATCCAGCACATGTTTTATAGTCCTCTATATTTTTGTGTGCAACAGGACTAATTGTGCTTTCAAAGCATTTGAAGCACATCTGTGCACAAGAAAAGTGCAGGATTTAAAAAAATAAAAAAAAATTTTGGATTCATAAGTAATGTAAATAAATCCACTGCTTGTTTATAAACACTCTCTGCTCTTCTTCCATGTCTTCATGTTGCATTTCTTTCCCTTTTTTTTGTCCTCTATCCTATCCTATCCTTTCTTCTTTTTTTTTGCTCTGTACTTCAGATTTAGAGGGCAAGTGGAGATCTGCACAGATGGCTCAGCACTTGTTGGACTGACCTCAGATGCTGTCCAGATGCAGGTCAGTGCTCGGGTTCAGGGGTCTGTCTCTGTGAGTTATAGCCCACTGTTATGAACTGAAACAGAAAGGCCCGACACAAGACTCCATATAACACACCAGGCCCGGCGCCAGGAAGTCAAAACTGAGGGGGCACTTTAAATCCATAGGGGGGCACTAGACCTGGTGACTGATTTTGGTCTCTTGTTTCTTTCATTTAGGCTATTTATTCGCATTTATTATTACTTTGCATTACTGCCTAAGTTACTGACCTAAGGCAGTAATATAGGCTACGTTTTAATAGTAATAACAATACGCAGTTTCGCTATTACGAATTTTATTAACGATGGTAATGCATACCGCTTATTAATGCAGACTGATGGTGGCTTCAGTGCCAAACGAGTGCTTTAAATCATATGTTATTCTCCTTATTTCCGTTTTATTTCAAATAACAGCCCTATGAATGTTTAAAGTTTTAGGTAAAGACGTCAAATTATGCCCACACATGCAAGCTGACCCACGATCAGACAATTCATTTAACCGGTAAATAAATATAGTGAAATCAGCTTAACCGAGTCATCACGCTTCACAACCAACATCAGTGTTGGGGAAAAGCTAAATGTGACAATCTAATGTCATTCAAAACAATTACTTAGTTACATTTTAAGGCATTAGTGTAGCCAGAAAAATACCTAAAAAAGATACAAAAATTCACAGTTATTACCGTGAAAATTGGTTAAATTTTTATATGCTGTATAACTTTTTTTTTCATCATTTTAAATGTAAAAACAAAGATTTGTCTAAGGCTATTATAAATGTGCTTTTTTCGTGATATAGTAAACCATCATAAACCATATGTACCATAGTTTCTAGGCCTACCCGTCATTTTATTTATTAATTATTTTATTTATTAGGCCTTTTTTAATAGCTTGTTTTCAGGTTATTTTCATTTTAGGGCCATGAGCTAATTCAAAACAAACTCGATGTGTTGTATTTTAGCTCTCAAAACAGATCTACAATATATTTTATGTTGTTTAATTTTGCATGAGCAAATAGCAGTATAGCCTAAGTTACATACTTTTAAAAGATTATCATTCTGCCTACCTGCAGCGCACGAGATTTCTCGGTTGATCCGCGGTAAATCCACTTAAGCACTATACCTATTCCATTTATAACACTGCAAACTTGACTTCGCAGGCCGATCATCTTTAAACGCAAAATGCATTTATTATGTGTTATACCTTGACTGCAGTTGCATAATGGGATGTTTCTCTACGCAACTGTAAAAGTGCACTTTTCAGCAAAATGAAAGCAAACATTCAAAGGGTTCTGCGTTTTGTCAATTTTAGCTTAATTGTAATAATATTAATAATAATATTAATAAATAAATTAAAATATTATATTATTTATAGTGTAGCCTACTGTGGGACTGTGCAGTAAACTATTTATTTTTATTAAAACATTTTTATTAGGCTACATCTTCCCGAATAACTAATAAATGACTGGCAGTTGCGTCTCTGCTAAAATTAATTTAACAGCAAATTTCTTATGTGTTTTTTCCTTTTAGAGCTCAAGAGAGTTGTGTTTAAATAATTAGTTAACCAAAACATGTAATGAATTAAGCTGCTCCTATCATGTCACCCATTTTCTCCCTTGTGAGTTGAGTGCGCCTCCATCGCCGTGTGCGCGTTTTAAAGGCTATTTACGGGCGCACCAGACCTGACGCGGGGACCGGATCTCTGGACTATAGGACTAGCTTTAACCTCACCATTTTCATAATTTAATTGCTATGTCATATATTTTAAAATATTTAAATGTGTGTTCTGAAGGTTGGAAGGACGGGAGTGTTAATAATTAATGACAGAAAGAATTTTCAGTTTGAGTGAACAATCCTTTATAAAAACTGGGGGGGCACAAACTCTGTCTGAGGGGGCAATGCCACCCTTTGCCCCCCCGTAGCGCCGGGCCTGTAACACACTCTATATATGCATGAGGATTGAATTACAAGTTCCTTTCCTTGTCCGGACCAATGAAGGACATATAGTGACCACAACTGGGGATTAAAGACTGAAGGAAAACAGCAGGGCACAAGTTGCCAATATCCTGGAGCTTGGAGTAACATAATTAAGCTCTAATGTTGTTTACCAGACACATAATGGCTATTTGATGTCTTAGCCTCTTAACAAAAAAGGAAATGTTTTCTTGATAGTAGAATAATCAATATTATCTTGATGGAATTGGAAACTGTCATGAATTGTAATCAGCAATTAAGCTTTAGGTATTGAATAGAGAGGCAATTTTTATCCAAATTGTCTTAAGGTAAATTTAGGAATTGTATCAGTGGGAGTTTAATGGGGATTGAATCTTGAGCTTAATCGAATATTCTAGCCTGAAAACAAGTAAAGCACAATGGATAATGAACGGTAAAGCTCTTTCATCCCTTTTGTTCTTCAGTTAATAAAATTAAATCTTAAAAAGATTTTTCACAGTGCAGAAAGAGTTAGTGAAACAGTGTGTAAATAATCAGTAAGTTCTTTTAATACAGTATTCTGATGGTAGGGAATTGGTTTGAATAAATGTCTGACTTAACTTTTTGTGTATATTAGATTCTTATATTTGTTGTCACTCATTTATTTACTTACTTTTTGATTATTCACTCACTCATCAATTATTCCCTCACTTATTGATTGTTCACTCACTCTCTCACATTCTGATTCTTCCACTCTCAGTCATTGATTCATTCAAACACTCACTTGTTTACTTATGTATTTACTTATTGATTTTTTTACTCACATTGATTTCTTCGCTTTCACTCATTGATTCATTCATTCCCTCACTCATTGATTATTCACTCATTTACTCATTGATTATTTTACTTTCACTCATTGATTCATCCATTCACTCACTCATTGATTATTCACTCATTTACTCATTGATTCTTTAACTCTCACTCATTGATTCATTCATTCACTCAATTGTTTGCTCATGTATTTACTCACAGTTTTTTTTATTCCTTCCCTTTCACTTATTGATTCATTCATTCACTCACTCACTCAATGATTTCTTCACTCATTGACTATTCATTCACTTATTGATTCTTTCACTCACTTGTTTATTCATTTATTCACTCACTCACTGATTTTTCACTCATTCTCACTTTTTCACTCATTCCTTCACTTTCACCCATGAATTCATTCATTCACTCATTCATTGATTATTTACTTACTCGTTGATTTTTTTAATTCACTCTTTGATTTATTCATTCACTTACGTGTTTTACTTATTTGTTCACTCACATTTCTTTCTGTATAGATCACTCACTCACTCACTCACTCATTGATTATTCACTCATTCTCACTTTTTCACTCATTCCTTCACTTTCACCCATGAATTCATTCATTCACTCATTCATTGATTATTTACTTACTCATTGATTTTTAATTCACTCTTTGATTTATTCCTTCACTCACTTGTTTTACTTATTTGTTCACTCACATTTCTTTCCGTATAGATCACTCACTCACTCACTCACTCACTCACTCACTCACTCACTCACGCACTCACTCACTCACTCACTCACGCACTCACTCACTCACTCACTCACTCATTGATTATTCACTCATTCTCACTTTTTCACTCATTCCTTCACTTTCACCCATGAATTCATTCATTCACTCATTCATTGATTATTTACTTACTCATTGATTTTTAATTCACTGTTTGATTTATTCATTCACTCACTTGTTTTACTTATTTGTTCACTCACATTTCTTTCCGTATAGATCACTCACTCACTCACTCACTCACTCACTCACTCACTCACTCACTCACTCATTGATTATTCACTCACTTACTCAGTCATTGATTATTCACACACTTTCACATATTGACTCTTTCACTATAAATTATTTTACCCAATCACTCACTCATTTATTCACTCACTCATTGTTTCACTCACTAACTTACATTGATTCCTACACTTTTGCTTATTGATTCCTTTATTCCCTCATTCATTTTCTCACTCAGTATTTGATTAATTCATTCATTCATTTTCTTGTCGGCTTAGTCCCTTTATTAATCCGGGGTTGCCACAGCGGAATGAACCGCCAACTTATCCAGCATGTTTTTTACGCAGCGGATGCCCTTCTAGCTGCAACCTATCTCTGGGAAACATCCATACACACAAACACTCACACTACGGACAATTTAGCCTACCCAATTCACCTGTGATGCATGTCTTTGGACAGTGGGGGAAACCGGAGGAAACCCACGCGAACGCAGGTAGAACATGCAAACTCCAAACAGAAACGCCAACTGAGCTGAGGCTTGAACCAGCGACCCAGCAACCTTCTTGCTGTGAGGCGACAGCACCACCTACTGCGCCACTGCTTCGCCCATTTGATTCACTCATTCATTGATTTTTTTTCATTCACCCATTGATTGATTGATTCATTCATTCATTCCTTCACATACTCGTTATTTCACTTTCACATTGATTCCCTCATTAATCGAATTACTCACTCGCTCACTTGATTATTCGTTTGTTTGTTCATCTGTTCATTTATCCATTTGTTCGTCCGTTCGTTTGTTCATTTGTTCGTTTGTTTGTTCCATAGAAAATTATTTTTACTTTGCACAAATTGGTAGTTATTTTTGCACTCTACCATATATCTGTTCAACTAAAACAGTACTTTGATGCTAATACACTGTCTCCTTTTATGTTTTTGTAAAACAAAAAATTGGGTCCCACTTTATATTAAGTGGCCTTAACTAATATGTACTTACACAGGAATTAATAGTTTGTTACAATGTACTTATTGTGTAAATACATGTATTTACTGTGTACTTATGCTTTATTAAATACATGTATGTAATTACATCTGTAATTAACTTTTGTAATTACATTTGTAAATACACTGTTGACCATCCCTTACACCTTAACCCACCCTTAAACCTACCCATACCACCAAACTCGTCCATAACCCAACCTTTATTCCAACTCAAAAGCACCACAAGTGTTCTTAAATACATTATAAACACAGTAAGTGCATTGTATTTATTTTTTGAAGTAATAACATAGTAGTTAAGGCCACTTAATATAAAGTGGGACCAAAAATTGTAACCTATTTTATTTTTGTGTTATTTGATGTATTTATGTATCTTATTTTAGAGATTAGATGGGTAGAAATTACTTTAGCCTTTTGTTTGAATCAATTATATGCCGTAATTGCTGTTGTTTGAGCTTTCTTGAAACATTCCTTCAGCAATTTTTTTTACACAACCACTAAAAAGCTGTTTATGCTTTAGGCAAACAAGCATTTTGTTACATATTTTTAAAAGGACATCTTTATGGTCAGAAATAAACAAACTACTGCTTATGGTCAGCCAGTGGGTCTGCATGTCCTCTCAGGCCGGCCGGCAGCATGGGTCCTCCTGCTCATGTTGTTCCTCTATAATTTGAGGGCCAGGTTTGAATGGTCCCTGAGAGGCGTTCAGCCTGCACTAACAGAAATAAAAGCTATTTAATGGCTGACTGTATCGTTTACCCTCATGAACCTGACACAACCTCCTTCATTCTTGTAGCAAGTGTAGTAAAACCCAATGAAGCAGGGAAATATGTTTACCATATGGCCTTTGATTGTCTGAGAAAAAAACTGAACTAGGGTCAGAGGGTGGAAAAAGGACACCCAGAATTCTCAAAGTTCCACCCTGAAGTGTGAGAATAGTGACAGTGTGAACATTATCCAGACGTTTAAGTGAAAAGTGTGTGTTTGTGTGTGCGGATGTTGGCTCACGCAATGACCTTTACCTTTTAAGATGGCATTACAGTTATAACTGTTTAAAGAAACAAACCTGACCCTTTATATTATTTTCTTCTGTGTAATTAATGTAAAAGCCAGAGTATCATTTGTTTAATTTAATAATTTAATATTCAAATACTGTTAATATAACTTTATTAAATTAACTGCAACACATAATGCAGTAATACTGATAATTGTATATTGTATTCAATGTATTTATTATTATTATTATTATTATTATTATTATTATTATTATTATTATTATTATTATTATTATTATTATTATTATCATTAAGTTTGCCTTTATTATTTTTTACTACTATAGGTATTATTACAATTATTATTATTATTATTTTATATTATTTTTTTGCTTCTACTACTACTACTATTATTATTATTATTACTTTTATTATTATTATTGTTATTATTATTCATTTATTTATTTTTTGCTTTTACTATTATTATTTTTTTATCCCAAAATTATATTTATTTTACAACACAATACAGCAATACTGAGCATTTTATATTATTTTAATGTATTTTCATTATTATCATTATTAATATAAATACAGTAATAATAAATTATTAATATAAATTTTGTTATTATTATTATTAATAATAATAACAGTAGTAGTTGTTGTAGTAGTAGTCTTGTTGTTACAATAAAATAATTGTAATACATTTTTTATTAAATTGTCATTATAAATATGAATTTATGTTGTGTGTTGTATTTACTTTTTTCTTTTTTTTCTTTTTTTTTTTTTGAATGGGTAATCAGATAAATTTAAAATATGTTTGCTGCCATTCGTGAGCTGTTTCCCCCCTCAGTGCTGGCAGTATCAGTGTGGCTATGATGGATATGATAAATAGGAGGAATTGTGGTCCGATTACTGCATTAATCTCTGCTGCTGCGATTGCTCTCTGCGGCTTGTAGATTAATGGTGATTGGCTTTTCCAGGGCCATCTAAGAGCTCAAACTGAGGTCTTATAATTAGGTTTACTAATCATGCTTACATTAACCCTGACCTTTCACCTCCTCCTTTTTTCTTCCTCTTTTTTCTCTCCTACATCATCTTCCCACTGAGTGTGGACCTGCAATTTTTCTTATCTGGGTCTTTAGTGCTGTTTTTCAAATGAAAATGATCTTAATTATTGGTGAATATGGGCATTTAATGCTGTGAATAAATCAGAGCGATATCTTTTAGGAGGCCTGTGGATATGGAAGTCATTTCTAATTATTTTTGCCGGATTGTAGACTATAAATAATAAATTGCAGTGCAGAACAATGGAGTTCAGGTGTAATTCACTGAGCTGATCAGCTGAGGGCAGTGAATATCTAAAAAAAATTGTGATCTCAGTGGGTATCTTTGTTGGGTTTTTTCTTTTAAAATGTATAAAATATTTTAAACAAAAGGATTTGTCACATTTGAGGTGATATTTTGACTTTCACAGAATTTTTTTTATTGCTAATCTGTTTGTCTTGTACTCCATTGGAATGTTTTTTATTATAATTGTATGCTAACGATATATGTATTTTATTATTTGTTATTTCTTAAAAAGTTAAAGACTAGGATAGAAAAATATGCTTTGAAGAAAAAAATGTTTAAGATACAATCTTTTTATGAAATAGTTCTTAAGGCCCAATCCCAATTCTATTTTTGTACCCCTATTTTCTTACCTCTTGGTTTCGAGTGTGGTCCTGACAAATCTTGTTTTATATTTAAAAGATATTGAAAAAAATGTATGTTTTATAAATATATTATTTTTATTATTAATATTATTATTTTATTTATTTATTTATTTATTTATTTATTTATTTATTTATTTATTTATTTATTTATTTATTTATTTATTTATTTATTTATTTTTATTGCAAAATTGTCCTCAAGTTTCTGGAAATTACCACCACAAATTTTGTCATTTTTATTGTGAAAAATCACAACAACAAAAAAATCACGAAAAACTAGGGGTAAATAGCGCAAGTGTTTGGACTTGTGGGGAAAGTCCCTGGAGGAAAACCCTGGGGAGAAAATGCAAACTCCACACGGAAATGCCGACTGACCCAGCCGTGGCTTGAACCAGCCACCTTACTGTGAGGCAACATCGCTACCCACTCCGCCACTGTAAAGCCCACCATGGCCAATTTATTCAGTTCACCTATATTGCATGCCTTTAAACCATCATTTGGACGGGAAAGCTGAGCACATGGAGGAAACCCATACGAACACAGGAAGAACATGCTAACTCCACACAGAAACACCAACTGACCCAGCTGGGACAGCCACCTTCTTGCTGCGAGGCGACAGTGCTAACCACTGAGCCACTGTGTCGCCCCTCACTCATTCACACCCACTCATTATTAAGTTACATTTATTCATTCACTCGACTCATCAAATCAATGAAGTCATTCATTCACTCATTCAGTCATTTGCTGGTTCAAACACTCAGTTATTCTTAAAAGATTCATTTACTCTTTCATATGATTCATTCATTCGCTAACTCACTTAATGATTGATTCATTTGTAGTCAATGATTGTTTGACTTTTTCACTCTCAGGGCCCTATCATACACCCGGCGCAATGTGGCGCTATTTTGAGAAACTGTAAATAGTCTGATCTTTAGACCAGAACAAAGTCGGTCTATTGTCTGGCGCAAAGTGCACCTGGCTTACACACTCCACACAAGATGTAGAGCAATACACAAATATCTTTACATATGAAAAAGATATAATATATATATATATATATATATATATATATATATATATATATATATATATATATATATATATATATATATATAATAAGGATATATATAGATTATAAATATAAATGATTAAAATATTACAAAACATTAATTTCTAGCTTACATGAATTTTAAAACCACTGCCTTCATACTTTCTTCATCTTGGGAGGCTTTTTCAGTTCATTCAATTCGCTTTTGTCTAATGTTATTATTATTAGCAGTATTATTTATTATATCCATATTTATATTTGTTTTATTAAAAACAAGCTAAGATTTGTCCACCTGTCAAGTTTTAGACCATATGGGGCATAGCAGGTGTATTTGGAAATAACTCAGTATTTTGACCACACTTCATTGTTATTATTCATTTATTCGTTTGCTGGAAATTAGAACTGAATTTAGAAATAGTTTTGAAACAAATCTTTGCGCTTAACAAACAAAATTAATTATTTATAGGCCAATTGATGTCTGTGCGTTAAGGTCTCCCTATCCACGAGAGCAAAAGCGAAAGTGAACTTACTTTACGTCCTGTAAATAGCAAATGCGCTTATGGCGCGACACAGATGCCTCTTAAAGGGAATGGGAGATGAGACTCTTATTGGTTTATTCTCAAAACACACCTATAACTCATTAAGAAAATAAACTCAACCCTTTTAGACCATGCGCCACGGCGCAAAGTGGATTTTCCCGTCCTTATATTAGAAAATATGGATTATGACACGCCCTGAATGCGTTTGCGCCCTGCACTTTCCGTTTTGAGCATGGACCGTCAAAATAGAGCCCTCAGTCTCTCACACTCACTTTTTGAATGGTTCACTTTTTCATTCACACACATTCATTAATAAATTGTATTTATTCATTCACTCAACTTGCCTCGCTTATCGATTGATTCATTACTTAGTCATTTGCTGGTTCACTCACTCAGTTACTCTAAATCGATTTATTCATATTTTATACACACTTACTTTTTTTATTGGTTCACTCTTTCGTGCATACACATTAATTCCTTCATTTTCCTTTGGCCTTAATCCCTTTATTCATCAGGGAATGAACTGCATACTTTTTCAGCATATGTTTTACACAGCAGATGCCCTTCCACCTGCATCCCAGTAGTGGGAAACCTCCCTATACACTAATTCACACAAATGGCCAATCTAGTTTATTCAGTTCACATATAGCTCACATATAGGAAACCGGAGCATGCCAACATGAGGAAAACATGCAAACTCCACACAGAAACGCCAACTGGCCCAGCTGGGACTCGAACCAGGGACCTTCTTGCTGTGTGACAGTACTAACCATTGAGTCACTGTGTTGCCCCATACACATTAATTAATTATTTAAACTTAGTCAATTACTTTACTCACTAACTCGCTTATCAATTACTTCTTTCACTCAATCATTTGCTCACTCAAAGTGCAAACCTAGCAGTGATCTTTATATTTAAAGTCAGTGATGTGTTTTAATGTTTCAGATTTAGCGGACTCTCACAGTAATCATATATTTATCCCATGCCTCTAATCAAGTAGAAAAGATATATTTGATTAGCATTTGAGTAGTTCTCTTTATATCCCGTTTCATGTTGCAGTTGTTTCTGTTTGTTAATGGTCACGCAGCGTTTCATACCCTGTGGGATATCTTGAGTGTTTTGAAGACAATCTCTGGTGTGTGACTTTATTAATTCAATCGTCCTCATGATACCCTCTGCTTGGTCTCTGGTTGGCTGTAATTGTGCTGGCAGGACTCCAGTGTGATTTGCTCCATATGGCAGTGTGAGATTCCTAACTCATTGCGGCCTGTCTTGAAATCCAAGTACTACAGTGGAGGTATGTTTTGGCCTTCTTCAATGGCATTTGCCCAACGGCGTATATATGTTCAGGCTGGCATTCTTCACACTTCAGAGAACAATGTATAAGGGCAGAGACCTGACCCATAACCCTTTTCTTGCAGAAAACCAGATAAAAAGCTGTATGACGGATGCTGGGCTAAATTTTTGGTACAATATATGTGAGCTTGTTGCAATAAATCTTGCAAATTTCATTTAGTATGTAAGGAACAGAATGGGTTCAAAGTATATTTCATATTAAAATTCTCTACTTGTCATCCTCAGGCAGCTTTCATAATAAAAATGAATGAAGGTCTGGTATTAGAGGGAATGAAACTTCTGTTATATTTATATATTTTTCGTTTTTGATGTTTCTGTTTTGTATTTTTATAAGAGTTTTTGCATTTTAGAGCTGCCATAACAAATGTTCAGCTTGGTGAAGAGACATCTGTTGTAATCACCTGTGTTCTTTTTGTTTTCATTATTCTTCAGCTTAGTTTCTTATTTATCAGGGTTTGCCACAGTGAAATGAAAGGCCAACTATTCCAGTATATGTTTTGCTCAGCAGATGCTCTTTAAGCCACAACACAGTACTGGGAAACACCCATACATTCTCACATTCACACACATACACTACGGCCAGTTGAGGTTATCTAATTCACCTATAGCGCATGTCTTTGGACTGTGGTGGAGACTGGAGCTTCTAGAAGAAACCCATGTGAACATGCGAACACTTAGGGCCCAGCCAGGGCTCGAAACATCAACCTTCGTACTGTGAGGCGACAGTGCTAACCACTGAGCACCGTGTCGCCCCCGTGTTCTTATTATTGTCTATTTGTTATATTCTCCAATTCTTGCTGCGGAATCATTTGGTAAAATGTTGTGTAGTTTGGCACACTGATAGAGGATAGTCTTAGCATTAATCACTGCCAATTTGGAGTTTCTAGCTCAAGCCCTCCAGCGCCACCATCTGTCCAAATTGGCATTTGTGTTTGTGCTAATAACTTATTTGCCAATGCAAATATTGCTCCCGTTGTGAATTGAAAAAATTCCCTTGAATTTTAACCCAATAAACAGGACCATGTAGACTTTTAATAACAAGCTTATTGACCTTATTCTGCGATGCGTAAGTGTGCTCGTTTTTGCGATTGCTTTAGAACTTCTGATTCAGTTAGAAATGACTAGGGATTACAAACAGCAGAAAACTGTCAAACCACTTGCTCTACAGACAAGTGTGTTCATGACTAGGATTTTTTTTTCCTTCACTTTTGTCAATTGGTGAAGTGTGTTCCTCGCCATTGGCTTGCTTGGTTTGGGAGTTCTGGAGCTGCACATTGATGGATTTGCTCTTCAGTATTTGGACTTTCAGCAGTGAAAATTAAACCACACTGAACTGAACTTCATCTCTGAAAGGTGGACTGACACAGTTTCAGTTCACTAGAACTTCTATGTTAAACTGCTTTGACACAATCTACATTGTAAAAGTGCTTTAGAAATAAAGATGAATGAATGAATGAAAAGTTAAATAAAATAATAAAAAGATGTCCGTTTGCAACATCAAGAAGCATAACGAGCTGTTTTTAATGTCTAAAAATCAATGGAAATGAATGAGACCTGAAGTCTCTAGCCAAAAAGATTCCAAAGGCTGCGCCTGCTAGCACGGAAAGAATAAGGTGTATATACAACGTTTTTTGTCCATACAACATGATACTTTCCAAGTCACTTAAAAAAAGTTTTTTATTAGACAACTTAATTGTTTTATGTTTAATCCATTTAAATTTGTAAAAAAAAAAAAAAAATGTTAGTTAACTTAATCGATTTGTGTTGTGACAACATGCTTTTTTTACAGTGTATTTTATCTATCGCAGGGACAAAAGTAACACACAGGTGGGTCAAAAGTGACAATAATATTTGCTAGATTTACTGGTTTAATGTTAATGTTAAAATTAACTGAAAACATATTTTGTCCCTTTTTTTTTTTTTTTTTTGCAAAAAATATAAAATTTCCATTTTCATTTTAAAGTTCAGCTCCATCAAATCTTTCAAAAGCAATCCAACAATGAAATATATACATTTTAAAAAGTTCTTTTTTTATTATTGTTATTATTGGCAATATGCATTAATTTTTTAAAACATCTGAATTCAAATACTGCAAACCATAATGTGGAAGTGAAAAATAAGGCATATTAGCAGAGTGACATAAATAACAGTGCTACTTCCATCCCCTCAAAAACTCTTGTTATTTAAACCTGATTTACTTTAAAATGTAAAACTCAAAAAATATCAAACTCAAGGATGTGTTATAGCTTTAAATAACCTGTAGATTGATAATTAGTGTGACACATGAAAAGAGAAACAACTTATAATAAGGAAAAAAAGAAGAACCACTACAAAAACTTTCTGCTCTTAAAAAAAAAAAAAAAAGAAATTTGCCGTTAGCAAGGACATGGTCTTGAAATCAGGTAATAATGGCAGCTTCATTAAGGCCAAAAAGGATTTTTTTTTAAATTGTTACAATTTTGACATTAGTGATGCATCAAGTCCAGAGACTCTTGTGTATATCATGATTTTATATAAAATTCACTTTAATGTGTGATAGGACTAAAACAAATGGTCATAAACAAATATTGTTAATGTTAAAGTTAACTGAAAACATATTTTGTCCTTTTTTTTTTCTTTTGCAAAAAATATTAAATGCCATTTTCATTTTAAAGTTCAACTTCATCAAATGTTTCGAAAGCAATCCGACAATGCAAAATGTTTTTTTTTTTTTTTACATTTTTTTAATTATTATTATTGTTATTATCATTATTAGCAATATGCATTTTTTTTTAAAAACATCTGAATGAAAATACTCCAAACTAAAACAAGTGACAAATAACGCATGGCTATAGGCAGAGTGACATAAATAACAGTGTTACTTTAGTCTCCTCAGGAGCTCTAGCCATTTAAAGCTGATTTACTTTTAAAATGAAAAACTCAGACATTTCAAACTCAATGATGTGTTAAATAAACTGTGGATTGATCATTAGTGTGACACATGAAAAAGAAACACAACTTGTAAAGGAAAAAAAAAAGAACACAATAATTTTCTGCTCTCAAAAAACAGAATTTGGAGCTATCCCAAAATCAGGTTATATTAGCAGCTCTATATCAAGAGTTGCATTCTGAATCCTGGAAAGTAAATGTTGTCCTGGCTTTGAGTAAATTGCTTTGTTACTTCCATCCCTGCTCTCCCTTATGTATTTAGAAAAAAACAGAAAAAAATTGAGTGCATTATACATGGAAATGTTGCTAAACACAATAAATCTTGCTTCACTGCCATGAGCATCGTTCGTTTTTAATGCATAGACAATAGTGGCTGCTTTAAATATTCCGCTTTAAATAGGTCCCTTTGTGCTCAATGGTTCTCAGCAGACTTGGGAGTGAGTAAATGATGACAAAAGCTTCATTTTGGGCTGAACTATCCCTTTAAGACAGTGCCTTGCCACTTTACCTAATTCATCATCGTTCAAATGTTAAACAGAGGAAATATATGGTCCGTCTCATCACCCCTGAATTCTTTCCTTTCAAAGCCTTTATTATGACCAGATCGTCTGTTCTCTCACATTAGCTTGATTGAGTATGATAGATGAGGCTGAATGGCTTCGATTTAGTCTGCTTCGACTCCATAAGTGGCGAGTGCTTCCTTCATCTGGACACTATGATGGACAGACTCTAGAGCAGAGGGCAGATCTGGCTTTGATGACCTAGCCTGGTCTTGACCTTGAAACCCTTATGATCGGGCCACTCGGGGCCAAATCATGGGGCCTCTTGAGCGAAAGGCCTTTTTGTGAGCGTGAAGAGTGAACATTTGCGGCTGCCGTTGGACGAGGGGGGGAGAGTAAAACAGCAGGTCTGTTCTGACCCTGGCGAAACGGTGCCCTAGGGAAAGACTTGCGTCCAGACGTGTTTTTCGGGTACAGCTCATGCTTGACCTCAGGGCGAGGAGAGATCAGGTTCTAAACAAGCACACGCATATTAGGGGATTTATGAAGCCGCCGGGGAACCGAAAGCAATGGTGCGAGGGTCACCTTTGATAGGAGGTGCTGTTTCTGTGTGTGTTTGTGCATGTGTGAAGGGTCAAGGGGTGTTTGTCCAAATTGTTTGTAGGCATGTAAATGTGTTTATGCATTGGCGTGTGATTTGTGTGTTTCTGTTTTTTGTGTTGAAGTCTAAAGTATGAGAATGAAATTACTTTTTTGGAAAGTAAATGAAGCATTCATTTGGCAGTAAAAAAGTTTATATCAATTTCAAGTCAAAGACATGAACTGATTGCAAAAGAAAACATCTGCTGTGTTTTTGAACTCATTTTACCTCATGTATGCATGACCAGTACACTCTACAAAATTCTGGGATATTTCAATCCAAATTTGCATGAAATATAGAGTAAATATACCACTGGGTTATTTATTTACACAATTTGTAGAGCAAATTCAACATAATTTTAGTTTTTTTTTTCTCTAATCAAAAAATGGGTTAAATTTGGCCTATGAATTTAATTTAAAATATTAACACAACAATATGTCTCATCCATATTTTACCTACACTATAACACCCAAAAAGTTAAGGTAACTCAAACCATTTAAGGAAACTGATTGCAACTATTTAAGTTCAGAAACGTATCCTAATAAACACTGTGAACTTAATTCATTTGAGTAAACGAAGCAATTTGAACACTGTAAAGTCCAATAAATGAAGATAACTCAAAACAACTGAGTACCGTAAAGCCCAATGAGTAAAGGCAACTCAAACTGTTTAAGGAAACCAATTTTTACAAACTATTTGAGTTAAAAACTAATCGGAATGAGTACTGTGAACTTGCTCCATTTAAGTTGAAGTAATGAGGTATTTAATTAACCCATTACCTTCAATACTGAGATCAAACTCTTATAAAAGTAGTAGAATTAACTTTCAGTCATTTTTGAGTTAACTACACTCATTTTATTTGGCTAAGTTGACTGTTGGGTTTTACAGTGTAGATTTGAGTTAAAATAAGCCAGCAGGATGACTTGCTCGTATTTTACCTAGATTTAGATTGAAATAACCAAACATTTTTTATAGTGCATATATATGTATACATTTTTAAGGGAACTTTTTTACTTGAAATTTATTTATTTATTTTATGTATTATATTACATTTATATTATTCACTTAAAATGTTCACTATTACTTTACTGCTATTTTTGTGTTCTTGATAAACAAACGTTCTAATATGTAGGATACTTTCTAATTTAATACTTTTTGTTATAACACAATTTATTATTTCATTTTAATGTAATATAGATGTGAATGTTCTAAAAGTATGAAATATTTGACAAAACAATAATAATGGGCTCTTTGCATTATTTATTTTTGGGGGGTTTTACCTAAATTTGAGTTGAAATATCCCAAAATATTTAAAAATGTATATTTGTGTATACATTTTTAAGGGTACTTTTTTTTTTTTTTACTGAGATTTATTTATTTATTTATTTATTTATTTATTTATTTATTTATTTATTTATTCATTCTTTTATGTATATTTTAACTAAAACTACATACTACATTTATTTTATTTTATTAAAATGTTTGCTATTATTTTACTACTTTTTTGTGTTCTTGCAAAATAAAGTTCTAATATATAGGATACTTTTTTTAATTTGATACTTTTTGTTATTACAGTTTAATATTAAATTTTAGTGTAATAGATGTGTAATAAAATATATGTCAAAACATTAATTATAGGCTCTTCGTTAATTTAAATGTAAAATATTAACCCAGCAGTATCACTAGATTTGGGTTGAAATAAACCAACATTTTTTCAGAGTGCCTGTATGTGTATACAATTTTGGGGCACTTTTTTAACTTGAGGTTGATTGATTGATTGATTGATTGATTGATTCATGTTAAATTATCTAAAACATGTTATATTACATTTAATGTATTTAAATAAAATGTTTACTCTTAACTGTCATATTTTTCCTAGATTTGGTAAAAAAAAAAAAATAGAATGCATATGTGTATATGTTTTTGGGATGCTTCATATTTCTTAATAATAATAATAATAATAATTATTATTATTATTGTTATTATTATTATTATTATTATTAATATTTTGATGTTGATTTTTAAAAGAGGTTTCTCATGTTCACTGATGGTATTTATTAATTTCTAAATGCTATATTATTAATACATTTATTTATTTTTTATTATTTTTTTTAACTAAAACATTTTGTACGTATTTAATTCCATTTAATATTATGTTTTTGTGTTCTTAATATGTATTGCATATAAATAACATTAAATAGTTTATATATAACATCTTCTTATATCATTTAATTTTAATGTAATATAGATATAAATCATATGAAAATATCAAATATTTATGACACAACTTGAATTATGGGCTCTTCGCACATGTGTTAGAGGGGTCAAACCACTGAATGCTCCTTCTCCTGATCCAAACCAGCTGTGTACTGCCAGTTCCCTCTCAGTTTTTGCTCTCCCTTTTTTTTTAATTAACATAAAAAATATTAAAGCTACAAATTTCCCAACCCAATGAGGCTTTGTGCAGGTGATAGCCAGCAGATGGTGGTTTCAGGCAGAAAATAACCCCCTCCTTTTGCCTTAAAAATAGGCTGCATTTGCATTTCATGAGGTTTAATTGTGTCTGTTGTCCCGCAGCCCATGGTCCAGCGATGCTATGGCTGTCAGAGGAGCTTCAGAGCCGCTGAAGGAGCCCTGATAGATTAAGGTGGACCTTCTGTTTGCCTCCTTTGCCATTGTGCTCCAGAAATGAAGGAATATTATCTCCCTGAAGACTGGAGAATGAAGAGCGGAGGCGTTAATGACATTGGGTGGGTTTGGGACACTGGCAGGGGCAGAGGAGAGGGACACGATGGATAATGTCATTATTTTGTAGTCTCATTCGTGACCTGGAGGATGTAAACAATTACGCTGGTGATAGAGGAGGGGCAAACAGGGCAGAAACAAAGCTTTAGCTCTTTAAAGTTAACTGGGTGTGTGAATCTAATGTATCATCTAAAATTGTTTTTGGGAATGAGACTATTTGGACCTTTTTAAGCTTGATTTGAACTTTTATCACAATTAGAAATTTTTTTTATTTGATTTATTTATTTTTAATAAAAGCATTTTTTTCAGCATCATTACTTTAGGTTTTTTTTTAGTTTCACAATCCTTTAGAAACATACCAACCTAGTAAACACACAGAACATTCCTCTAACGTTACCACATGGTTTCTATTTAGTAATTTTTATTTTTATTTTTTGTGAACTATTGATGGTTCAATAATTCATAAACCATAATTCATTTTTGGTTGTGTAATCATTCTTTCCAGGATGTTGTAGGAATAAATAATTAAATTTTTATTGTATTTAATAAAATATTTTTTTATTATTAAATGTTTTTATTTGATTAAATTTTTTTTTTATTTTATCATAAACCATATATATATATATATATATATATATATATATATATATATATATATATATATATATATATATATATATATATATATATATATATATATGTTTATTTATTTATTTATTTTTGTGTGTGTGTTTAATCAATTATTTTATTTTATTGAAATGTTTTCCTAACCTAGAGAAAACATTGTACAACATCAATTCAGCTGCATGATTCTGGATAAACTCTACTAAAATTTTTTTTTTATGATTTTCCACAGACAGCTTAAATAAATAAATAATCTCAGTTTGAGTAAATAATTAAAAAACTTACTCATAAAAATATAATTTTTTAATTACCTAATCTGTTTCATTATTATTATTATTATTATTATTATTATTATTATTTGTATTATTTGTATTATTATTATTAGTATTTTCTCTGTTGCGTAACACAATTCCAGATCTTTAGGATTAGAGCTTATACAAAATAGGACGGGGTGCAGCAAATCTTTCTGACAGGCTTAAGTTGCAGGGGTTTTGTGGTCACATACATTAATTACCATCATTATAAGATGAGACACATGGGTAATATTAATGTGTCTGCCTTACAGAGACATTCCCAGGAGAGCCCAACATCATCTGATTCCCTTAAACAGACATTATGAGTTATATATCTATAATTAATTAATACACAAATTGTTTTCAGTGCTTTTAATCATAAAGTTCAGCTGAAGTGCCCAGCATGCATACATTTATATTTTCTGAAATAAATATTTTGTATTAATGTTTTATTTTTATTTTATATGTTTTAATAAATTGCCTTCAGTCATTTTAAAACACGTGTGAAAAATTCTACCCGCAAAAACAAAGCCTATGTAAATGAAGACTGATGATGGCACTGCTGATTATTTCATGAACGGTGTAATTAGATTAAATGGACTGTGACACCTTTTGAAATGGTCTGAGACATTTTCTTTCTTGTTCCTTTTTCCTTAATTTGTTTTGTTCTTATACTCCTTTAGTTTGTAACTTTTGCTTCATTTTTTAAGAGTTGTTTATGTTAAAAGTTCATTGCAAGTTATCCTACAGACAAAGTTATGATGACTCTCACTAGACGGCAGCACGGTTCTTCAAAAAGAAAATGTTGAAAAATCAAATCGAAAATCAATCTATTAGCTCACATATGGTCTATAATATTTTGTGCTACTGATGGATTTGTTGTTTTAGTACACAATAGCAATCCACATAAAACAACTTGCAAACAATACAAATCTTTTTGGTTGGCCACATCAAGTTATATTTATGAACATAATTTTGCATACAAAGAAAACCTATTAAATCCACATAAAAATGGTTAGAAAACTTTTAAGTAAATTAAATAATGTTGCTTTGTCATTGAGAGTGGAATGTGTTAAAAAATAGCATATTTACCTTGATCTGTACCTAATAAAATATATCATAGTCGTAAAAATAAATTTTTTCTTTTTATTTATTTATTTATTTTGGAGAAAATCATCTAGTTTGGATGCTCTAAAACCCCTTGTCAGTTACCATGTATATTGTAATGTGTAACACTAGATGGCACTCCGTCTTAATATTGTCTCATATTAAGCTGCACTATTTAAATTACACCACTATGTGGCACTATTATCTAGCCATCTGGTGCTGAAGAACTCTTGAGTTTGCAAATTGACAGTAACATGAATGTATGCTGCTGAATTGTTATTTAGACTTTTGTAGGCAGATTTTTTATAGACTGTTTCAGTGCGGTCATGTCATTGGCCCATAAAAATTACTGACTTTAACAATAGGCAATTCAATTGTAACTTAATGTTAAAACAGATATCCTAACATTATTTATCGATGTATGGCCCTTTTTGGATTCTCGGAAGCTATAGAAATTAAAAATGTAAAACAGGAAAAACATTGGGACCATTGTTATTGTTTACATTCCTCAAAACTGTCTTTATCGGATAATTATTTTCAAAATATTTTCCAAGTAAAGAAAAAAAACAAAACACCAAAAATTTTTAAATATAGTTTTAATTAAAAAATTCTAATAACCAATGCATTTTCTTACCACAATTATGACAGTACCGAATATTTTTCTAGTTATTTTGCAACATATTATTCAGCTTAAAGTGCAATTTAAAATGCTGAAAAAGATGTTACAAATATGATTCCTTGGAATTAACTACATTTTTAAAGTTAAGTGGTACACAATTTATCTAGGCTGAATTTGGACAAACAAATTAAGTTAAACATTACTAATTTTAATTTGTTTGTTAAATTCAACACAAAGTGTTTGCAACAATTTTGCAGACATCAATTTTTTTATTGTAGGTTATTAGGTTATCTACACTGCAAAAAGACAACAGATATTTTTCTGTTGCATTAGCTTATTTACCCAAAGTTTTTTTTATTATGCAAAATTTAACTTAATATTTTTTGGCAGTTTGATTGATGAGAGTTAAAATTGATTTGATTTAAAACAATTAGGCAGCAAGAATTGTTTTTACAGTGTAGGCAAGCTAGGTTAATTAGGCAAGTTGGATAGTGTTTTGATCTGTATATGATATACAGTACTATATTTATATGTAAATATGTGTTTATCTGCCTATCGAGAAAAAAAAAATCTTAAAGGTGCTCATAATATTGACCATAAAGTTTGCTTTTAAAAATGTAAAAACATTTTACTCCAATCTGTAAAAAATCCTGGTTACTTATGACCTGGTTACTTTAATAGTAAAGGTTAATTATGGTTAACCTTATCAGTCCATTGAACTTATATTATGTTAAATTGATCTAAAACAGCTCTAGTAACTTTTTAGTAAATTAAGTTGGAACATGATTAACTGTTCAAGTTAAATTAAAGTTTAATAAGTTACAATGAACTAAAAACATATACTGTCATGACTAATTGATCATTCATATATATATATATATATATATATATATATATATATATATATATATATATATATATATATATATATATATATATATTTTTTTTTTTTTTTTTTTTTTTTTTTTTTTTACAGTGAGCCAAACTAAGAAAAGAAGACCTCCCACTGTATAAAAATTCAGAAAATAAAATAAATAAATAAACAAATAAAATCATTAAAAAGCACTTTATTAATATAAAAAAAAAGAACAAAGAAAAGAAAAAAAATCATGGGGTTAATAATTCTGACTTCAACTGTATATCGGTAAATTATAATGTGTCAATACATTTTAGTAAAAACAACATTGCATTTAAATAAAAATATATATAAAAACCTTACAATTGTATTGTTAGAATCAGAATTATTAAATCCCCTTTAAATTATTATTATTATTTTTTTATATATATTTCCCAAAATATGATTAACAGAGTAAGGACATTTTCACAGTATGATCCCATAATGTTTTTTTTTTTTTTTTTTTTTCTGGTGAAAGTCTTATTTCTTTTATTTTGGCTAGAGTAAAATCAGTAAAAAAACATTTAAAGTTCAATATTATTAGCCCCTTTTTTTCTCGATAGTCTACAGAACAAACCATCATTATACAATAACTTGCCTAATTACTCTAACCTACCTAGTTAATTACCCTAGTTAAGCCTTTAAATGTCATTTTAAGCTGTATAGAAGTGTCTTGAAAAATGTCTAATCAAATATTATGTACTGTCATCATGGCAAAGATAAAATAAATCAGTTATTAAAGACGAGTTATTAAAACTATTACGTTTAGAAATGTGTTAAATAAATCTTCTCTCCATTAACAGAAATTAGGGAAAAAAATAAACGGGGGGGCTAATAATTCAGGGGGGTTATTAATTCTGACTTCAACTGTAAATATTTTATATTTGTCAGTTTTTGTGAGGAAAATTAAGCAATAATAGAGACAGTTGTCTGGCAAGCATAATTTATTTTTAACAGCTTTTAATAAACACACAAACACAAGCTTTGATAAGAGAAGCGAGGCACAGAGATGGGTTCGAGTGAATGAACAGTCTTCATCAGAGCTCATACTCCTTCAGACATGACGTACAGTACAGCTGTTTTCAGAAATGACATACAAATATTACAGTTTACAATGATTTAGGCCATTTAAATGAACGTTCAGATATTAACGTCAGATTGATGTCAAGTAACGATTGCGGTTTTAAGTTCATGCTAGTGTTGTTAAATGAGCACATGCAATAGGCTTGTAGTGCTGGTCCACAAATAGATTATATACTGCTATTTTTAAAGGGGGTTATCAATCGCTAAATACAGAAATCCCTTAATACATGAAAGAAATAACCCAGCCAACAATTTTGTGTTTAATAGATGTCTAAACGCAGACATTTTAGCTAAAACAAGGCCAAACTTTTGCTGTTAGTGAAAATCTAATAGCCCAAACTAGACTAGTCATCAAATAGACAGACTGATATGTGTAGTCCTTCATTTCTGTTTAGTAAATGACTAGTCTAGTTTTGGCCTATTCTTTACATCTATTTTTCACTGACAGCCCAAATTTAGCCTTGTTTTAGCCAAGACGACCATGTTTAGATGTCTATTAGACATCTTTTCAAAACAAAAAGTGCTTGCTGGGAAGTTTCAAAATAATTTTTTTGTGGGTAAAATAAATGATTCTTGTTTGTTCAGTCACAGATAAAAACAAAAACAATGGGATTTAGGCATTCATCAACCATAAAAACAGGCAACATCATCTCATAACAAAACATCATTTATTGTTTTTGGTGTTGCAGGAAAAGCAATCTAATACATGGTCCTCAGAATAGGGCCTTTAGTTGTAAGTAATATGTTTTTCTTTTAATACAATCACATGCTATTACAGTACGTTGTGAATGACTGTGAGTTCTGTGAGTTGAGCATCGTATAGACATCGCAGCAATTGTTATATTTCAAGTACTCGACAATTTACCAATGCATGCAGATGTTACGATGCATCCATCCACCGTCATGTCCGCATTTCATAACAAAACTGCCACTTGATGCTTTTTAAGTAAGTGTTTATGGATATTATATAATAACATACTGTACAGTATTGTAAATTCCTTCATATTTCATGATGAATATGCAGGGCGTTCGTCTCAACTGTTGAATTATGTAATGCCCAATGAAAGCCTGGTCAAACCCGTCAAAGTGTAGTTGGAGTTGAATGCGAAACACTGTAAAACCCAAGTCAACTTTATCAATTTGAGTGTAGTTTACTCAAATTGACTGCAAGCTAATTCTACTCATTTGAAAAGAGTATTGAACTCAGTGTTGAAGGTAATGAGTTAATTAAATACCGCATTGCTTCAACTTAAATGAAGTTCACAGTACTCATATAGATTAGTTTTTAACTCAAATGATTTGTTGCAAATGGTTTGATTAAACCAGAGTTGCCTTAACTTGAGTTTTATAGTACTCAATTGGTTTGAGTTATCTTCGATTATCCGGT
This sequence comes from Danio rerio, assembly GCF_052040795.2. Taxonomy (NCBI): domain Eukaryota; kingdom Metazoa; phylum Chordata; class Actinopteri; order Cypriniformes; family Danionidae; genus Danio; species Danio rerio. The sequence continues at coordinate 39,788,833 of NC_141032.1, forward strand.
TTTACTGTGCTTAAATTGCTCCATTTACTCAAATGGATTAAGTTCACAGTACTCATTAGGATTAACTTTTGAACTTAAATGGTTTGTTGCAATTGGTTTCCTCAAATGGTTTAAGTTACCTTAACTTATTGGGTTTTACAGTCAATTATCACACAATATTTATTACAATATCTCTCAAATCCTGTTGCTAATACTGCTCTTATAAGTAACTAAAACCAATAAATCCTCTTTGTTTTTACGATTTTATTACGATCTCCCAAATCTAACAACGTTATTAAGAACACATTTTGTTTCTTTTATTATAAAATGAAAGTATTTTTGGTGAGTAGCTACTATGTATATACAGTTTTGTGTTATAGGCACAAGCACAATATATATATTCAATGGCATTCTGATTTTGGCTCTCAGTCATGTTACGCCCTTGTATATAAAGGCTAAATGGCTATTAGCTAAAGGAATGGCAAATACATAGCACCATTTTTTTGTTGGAAAAACAAAGTAAATCTATCTTTAAAAAAAATACAGATCTAACCGTGGTATTTAAGCTACTTCATCTATGAATTCTCAATGCAACTGTTCCTTTTCAGTAATCCCTAACATGTAATACATGCACGTTTGGTTAAAATACATCAGAAACATTGTTATAAGTATTTTTTGGAAAGGAAAAAAACACACATTATGGCAAATGCACATTTCTGCGACAAACACACACTCGAGGCACTTCATTAGCTAAAACAAAAGCTCTTCAGAAGTTCTTTGTCAACAGAGCCAACATAAAATACTATGTACATACATGTAAAAAGTGTTATAAATAGGTTTTAAACCATAGATACTATATACATCTTCAGACGATGACAGTATTGAATATGTCTTTTTTCGGGGGGTGGCAGTGGGCTTGATCTGAACTGACCCCCGGGGTGAAGAAGATACTGCGGGATTTCACTTCTCTGTGGATGCAGTGCGATTCTTTGGCTTTAAAGCTGTATTTCCAATGTGGCGCCACTAGAGGGTAATGCCACCTCACTCTCGTTTCCTCAAAATGACATAGATTAACCCGCTTATGAACGCCAGAGGGAAGGCCACCCAGGCCAGGATGTAGGAGAAGCCGTAGTTTAATGACTCATGGACCCATTCATGGTTCATTACAGTGTAAATGATGGCTCCGCACATAACGAAAAGACCTGCGAAAAGAGTACAAGGGTAAATAAAAAATATATATTGAATTGTATTATTATTATTTAGTTCTTATACATTAGTTATTAATTACTATTTAACATGTATACATATACAGGGGTGGATTTAGTGATTTGGGGGCCCTAAGCAATTTCAGCCATAGGGCCCAAAAGTTAATGCACCTCTTGTACTTTAATTGATTTACTTTTCAGTTGTTATTGTTGTTTTTTTCGTATATCACTCCTTTTCAACATTTTGTCTTCATGCAAAATATTAATAACAACATGTAGAGCATCTTGTAAAAAAAAATTAAACGATTTGTTTTCTTAAAATGAATTCACAACTAAAATGATATCTATTATTTACCTAATCTGACTGCTGGACTTCTCCATAATTGAGAGTGGGGGATACATTTGCAGATGTAATAAACATTAAACATTATTTTTTTTAGTCACTCATCATACAAAATTTGATAGTAAATGATGGTATGTATAATTTACAGGTATAATTTATACTTCTTGATTTTTATTTGGGGGCCCAAAGATTTCCTGGGGCCCTAAGCGGCATCTTATCTTGCTTATTGGTTAAATCCGCCCTGTGTATATATACTGTATAGCTGCTAATAAACTTACTGCTGCACTCAAAAAAGTTTCAGACCCTCAATGTAAGTAAAACTGTGGGAATGTTTTTACAATCAAGATAAATGAGGAGCATTGCTCAGATATTTTAGTTAATAGAGAAGTAATAAATATTGTTGATCATTTTAAATATTAAGGTATAATAATTGACTCTAATTTCAATTAAAATAAAAATAAAAAACACATTAAGAAGGTTTACAAAAGTGCTAGAGCAAGCCTGAGGATTTTTAGAAACATCAGGCATCAGTTATGGCTGCCGCTAAACTTTTTTATAAATACAATGATTTTGCCTCTTTTATCTTATTGTGCTACAAGCAGGTCCCACATGAAGATTACAACATTAAAACCATTGTATATTATTTATAAGCAAACTGTAAATAAAAAGCTAAAAAGCTAAGGAGCTATCTTTGATGAAACTGTATTGAACAACATAAATTACTAACATTCAACAAGTTTTTATTGTATGCTGATGCGTATATAAAATATGTAATGATCTTGCACCACCAGCTGTCAAACAATATGTAATTGTCTGCAAGGATAATATAAGACAGACTAGGTCATCAGTTAGAGGTGATTGTTTAGTTAAACTCAAGGGAACTGTTTTTGAACAATGATTTTTTTTTATTTTTTTTTTATTTTTTTAATCAGAGCAGCAGAGAGATGCAATAAAATACCAGCACATATCAGAGTACCACTTTTAATAGTTTTAAAACTGCCCTTAAAGGTTGGCTTAAAGAAAATCAAATATGCAACCACTGATTTGAATTAATTTTATTGGCTATGATGTATTGTATTGTACTGTAAGTGTATATTGTACATTTTTGTTTTTTATATTGTTAAACTTGTTACAACTTCCTGCCCGGGGACTCTGGCACAACATGTCATGTTGTACATTGTCCCTGTATAAATAAATAAATAAATAAATAAATAAATAAATAAATAGTACATGATGTTACCATATGTAACTTTTATTTTACAAGAACTCCAATTTTGTTTTACATTTCTTCCATATTAAGATTTTATAAACGTTTAATTTTTTTAGTCATTACATAATGCTCACACTATTTAATATTTCACTATTATATTTCATGCTTTTTGTGATATAATGTCACAAATTATATGATATAAAGCCATAATACTGTTAAAAAAGGTGGAATAAACAATATAAAAATGACACTTTTAGTTATACTCCGAGGCTGCATTTATTTTCTCAAAAAATTCTTGTCTTGAAAAAAAAAACTTTTCAACATTTTTCTATTTTAATATTTATTAAAATTATAATTGAAAACGTATTGAATTTACTATATTTTAACTTGTCACATTATCATTCCTAAATCATTCTAATATGTTAGTATGGAGCTTTATTTTTATTTTATTTTTTTTAGGTTTTTTTTGTGTTTACTATTTTTATTTTGTGTTTACTTTACTATTTGAACCAAGAAAATGTGAATGAATACAAAGTTCAAAGCAACAACACTGGTTTACAAATAAAGTTTTCACGGTCAATTTAATGCTTTACTGAATAATTTAAAACTAATAATTCACTGAATAAATTTATTTAACATATTACTGACCTCTACCTTTTCAACGGTAGTCTACCTAAGAACTTTAAAGCATTCTTTATTCTCTTACATTGTAAAAATGGTCATATAATTGAAAATAATTTTAGTTTACAGCTAGTAAAAACAAGGAAACTCACAGAGTGACTACATTTATGGACATTATTTGCTGTTTCACTTCTAATTTTTCGACTTTACCTGCAGTTTGGCAATTTCAATTTCATTCGGGAACATTTCATGCATGTCCCCCGTGACAAATGAGATATTGGATGTGAGTTTGAACTGCATTTCTCTGCACCTCTGCATTTCACGATGGAGGTGTCTGTGGTTCTTTACTGACTGTAGGTGCAGAGAATATTGTCAAACATCCGTGTGTATATAGACTATCCTGTCGCAAATCCTAGACGACAGTAATAGTTTGATTGCGGTGCTTACATGTCTGTACTGCACTACAACAAAATCAGCATACTCCACTTATATTAAATCAATTTCTGATTAGTTTGAGTAATACCTTAATCGGATTAAATTGACCAAAAATTGATAGGTAGACTCCTAATCTAGACTCTTAAAGAGTATAGTCTTGATTGTATTCAAATCGGATTATTGGTGTCCATGTAAACATACTCATCGCTTACCAATAATGGTCACCACACTCAAAGTTTTTTTGGCTTAGGCTTGACAATTTAGTCTGCATGCGAGGGAGTAAATATGACGAGACACTTTCAGCATGTTCTTTTACGTCAGACGGACCACAGACCTCCTCCAGAGTGCCAGGCTTGACATTTCCTCTTGTGGCAGCGTCTGTGTATCCAGTGCCAAGTCAGTAGGCACCTGTAACTGTCTGCCTTTGTGCTGTTTACACCCTCGACTCTCCTCTGACATTTAGCTTTCAATTAGTGTTCATCCTCTGTGATCTGAGACGCAGATATCAACTCTAAAAGCCCTCAGTATGAAACGAATGATCAAGCATGTGTGGCGCGCACAGTATTCGGTAAAGAGTTCTGGTAATACATTTTCTTCATTACATCCCAAATACTTAGTATTTACTTAAAGGACTCCTATGTAATGTAAATGTAATGTGTATTTATATAGCGCATTTATTGTGTATGGCCGTACACCCAAAGCGCTTCACAATCATGAGGGGGGGGGTCTCTCCACACCACCACCAGTGTGCAGCATCCACTTGGATGATGCGACGGCAGCCACAGGACAACGGCGCCAGTGCGCTCACCACACACCAGCTATTGGTGGAGTGGAGAGACAGTGATCGAGCCAATTCGGTGGAAGGGGATGATTGGGAGGCCATGATCGTAAGGGCCGATAGAAGGACTTTGGCCAGAACACCGGGGTTACACCCCTGCTCTTTCACGAGAAGTGCCATGGGATTTTTAATGACCACAGAGAGTCAGGACCTCGGTTTAACGTCTCATCCGAAAGACGGCGCCCACTGACAGTGTAGTGTCCCCTTCACTTTTACTGGGGCGTTAGGACTCACACAGACCACAGGTTGAGCGCCCCCTGCTGGCCTCACTAACACCACTTCCAACAGCAACCTAGTGTTCCCTAGTGGTCTCCCATCCAGGTACTGACCAGGCTCAGCCCTGCTTAGCTTCAGTGACTAACCGGTCTTGGGCTGCAGGGTGACATGGCTGTGGCATATCCTATGATGCATATATTTTCTTTTTTTGTGTGTGTGTGTGTTGTATACACTGTTAAAAAATCTGTAATTTTACTTCCGGCAGCTAGGGTGCCGAAAAAAAAAAAAACATAAAATAACAGCCATTAAATTACAGAAATTTACTGTAAAATAACAGGCATTAAATTACAAAAAAACTCAAATTAAAATTTCTTTAATTCAACCTCTGTTTTTCTACGGTAAATTTCTGTAATTTAACAGCCATAATTTTACGTGTTTGCTCCGGCACCCCAGCTGCTGGAAATAAACTGAAAAATGATGTTGTTGTTGTTTAACAGTGTAGCTATTTGTATATATTATGATCTGCAAAGTCTCTCTAAGTTGCCCCAAATATTTTAATTTCTAAAAAAGATCAATTCAGACATCCTGAAAATGTTTCCACTGTCACAAATTTACTGTATGTCAATATCTGACAAGTTCAGATGCCAAAAAACGTTTCTTCTAAACTGAGCATTTTTCTCAGGTGCTAATTTGTGGAGGCTCAGTAATTTTACTTTTATGACACAGAATAGGTTATATTTATTGGCTTTAATGTGAAATAATTGAACATAAACATAGGAGGCTGTGAAAAATGCTAATTTTAGAAGGAAATTGCAGATGGCACTTAAGGTTTTTTTTCATCTGAACTCTTCATTTGCACAAAAGCAACCAAATATCCTTACAAAAAAAATGCATGACATTAGTTTTGTTGTTGACATGTCAAGGAGATGCTGCATTTTATTACAAAACTATTAAAATCTTTTTAATTTATCTCCAAAATTGCTCCAATTTTTTGGGAAAACAAACAAGTTTGTGTGCAGTAAAGTTATTGACGTTTGTAAGACTTTCTTTAACGTTAAATCGATAGTTTACCCAAAAATGAAAATCTGTTCACTATTTTCTCCCCTTCATGTGCTTTATGAATTGTTTTTTCATCCTATCTGTTGAACTCAAAAGAAAAAGAAAGAATGTTGGTGGCCGTTGACTTTCATATCAGAACAACATTTTTCAAAGTATCTTCTTGTGTGTTTAATATAAGAAAGGAATTCAAACAGGTTTGAAAAAAGTGGAGGGTGAGCAAGTGATTATAAAAATGTCAATTTTGGGTGAATCATCCTTTTAAATCATGGGTGTTATGATTTATGCAATTAATAAAGCTGTTTAAGATTATTTTGAACACCTAGATTATTTGGATCAGCTTTTTTGATTAGGATTAGAGCAAAACTGTGCAGAGCTGTGGCCCTCCAGAAATTGACTTTGACACCTATGCTTTAATGATGTTTCATTGCAAAATAGAGGCAGCTCATGCTCTGTCATTTTCAGCTCACTCGCATCAAAGCCTAATTCTTAAAGTAATAACGATAGTATTCAAATGTGTAATTATTTTAGCCAAAAGTCGATTATAAACAACTTTACTGCACACAAACTTATTTGTCTTCCAATTTTCCATTTTCTGTTCAACCATTTCTTCTGTGATGCTTCTGTGATTATAAAATGGTAAGTATTTTAAGCACCAAAGATATAAAACTTGAAAAGGTGTTCTTAACATGTGCAGGGAGTGTCTCAAAAGATACATTATGATAGCATTCAGTTCATATTCAAGTCAATATTTAAAGCATATTATTTCCCATGCAAAATTAATATTTTTATTGGTAATGATGTAGTTTGGAATTGGTTAAAATCAAAATGATTAGAATTTCGACTTGAAAAAATACATGAAGAAATATTACATTTCTAATACATTTTTGGTTGTTAAAACATTGCTTTCATACTGTATTTTTTGAGACACTCCCTATTTTTGCTTATGTTAGGATCACCATTTCAAGTTTCACATATTTGGTGCTTAAAATACTTACCATTTTATAATCACAGAAGAATCACAGAAGAAATGGTTGGACACAAAATGGAAAATTGGAAGACAAATAAGTTTGTGTGCAGTAAAGTTGTTTATAATCGACTTTTGGCTATTTTCTTCAATTTTAAGGTGATAGTTAACCCCAAAATGAGAACGTGTTACCTATTTACTCAACTTCACATGGTTCCAAACCTTTGAGTTTTTTCCCAAAAACTATTGGTAGCCGGCTGTTACATCGGGTAACACTTTATTTTGATGGTCTAGTTGATTATTAGTAGACTGTCTGCTTAATATCTGCTTATACTGCTCCTTCAACAGACATTTAACTGACTATAAGAAACTTTGCAAGTACATGTCAACCTACACTAACCCCAACCTAACAGTCTACATATAATCTAATGAGAATTAGTTATCATGTAGATGCAATGTAACTTAAATTCAACAAAGAGACCATCAAAATATAGTGTGACCCTACATTATAAATTTGTATTGAAAAAAGGGCCATTTTATAATTCACATTAGGCTACGGTCATAGAAGAAATGTGTAAACGTATAGATATTTGAGTATTTTGCACTTTTCAGACACTCCCTGACTTGTTTTACACCTTTAGGTCTTAAAACAATGCTTAAGGTGCGTGATCTGAACAAGATACATCATAAACTACCACAAAAACAAATGTAGCGCAGTTAACTATTGCACTTCATATTTCCCAAATGTGTTTGAATGCTTTGACTCAGCGTCTGCGTATCTTATAAATGCCCATTTAATATGCACAATAGAGTCAGTAATTTGAACCTCTAGGGCTGAACATCTCCACAGACATTAGTTTTTCTAGATTTTGTTGATCCCTGATGATTTCTAATGAGAGTTATCAGTTCGCATTAGCGACAGATTTGATCTCTTACTCGTATTGTTTACCATAAATGAAGAGAAATGCTTGCTCGCTTTGTTGACCTCGTCTATTTATAGCTCGCCTTATTCAATCTTAAGAAATCATAACCGAATTATCGGCAGGAAGTTTGCCTATAACTGCGGCTGAGCGCATTAAAGGCTTTCCTGCGCTGTCTGTGGCTTAATGAGAGATGGCAGACTCATTAAACTAACAAGACAAAGGCCAAAGGTCTTTTCATCTGTGAATGAGAGCACATACACCTCCATAGGAACAGAGGAGATCAGTCGATGTCTCGTAGATGATCTTTTATTAATAAATGGTAATTAATCTCAGATCACCTGAGCCAACTCACTCAAACGCATAAGCAAATATCAGTTCCATAAACAGTTCCTTCTTTGTTTTTGCTGCAAACACGTTGGGTTCATTAACATTCACTAAATGAGCGATTGTTGGCATGCTATGTATGTATGTCAGCCTCATTAGCATCTGCAAACAGTCAAACGGATACCTGTAGTTATGCAGAATGTATTGGTATACATCAATATATTAGGCATATCGGTATTGAATAATGGTTGTTTTTGCAATTATCGTTATCCACCTGATGAGGAGGCTAATAAATTATGGTTTATTTAGGCTAGATGATCCACTGTAGGTGTGTGCTGCTGGCCATTATGTTTGGTGCTTTTTACACGATGAAAACAGCAATTTGCACATGATTTTGGCGAAAGAACAATCAGATGTTTCCTTGTGGTTTCTTTGTTTTTGGCTCTGTTTTTTTATGAAAACAATTCATAAAGGTTTGGAAGCACTTAAAGGGGAGTAAATAGTGAACAGATTTTCAGTTTTGGGTAAAATATCGACGTTAAAGAAAGTCTTGCAAACGTCAAACAACTTTACTGCACACAAACTTGTTTGTTTTCCAAAAAAATTTGGGCACTTTTGGAGATAAATTAAAATGATTTTAGTAGTTTTGTAATAAAATGCAGCATCTCCATGACATGTCAACAACAAAACTAATGTCATGTCTTTTTTTTTTTTGTAAGGATATTTGGTTGCTATTATGCAATCAGTTGTGTATTTGTTTGCATTTAGGTTTTGTTATTAGGCTACCACTAATGGTTCAATGGTTCAAATACCACTTCAAATTGTTATCGGTTATGGTTATCGGCTATTATATTCATTGCAGTGCATTCCTAGTGGCTTGCTAACATCAAGAAGTCACAATGAATTTAGGGTTTGAATAAAATATAGCTTGCTCAATGTATTTGTTTAGAATTTACTGGTGTATGTATTCGTTATTATCAGTTCCTAAATATAAGGAGTTATTGTTTAATGGTATCGACTATTATATACATTGCGGTGCATCCCTTGCGGCATTCTAACATCAAGCTGCACAATGAATTTAATGTTTTAAAGTAAAATTGCTTGTATATTGTATTTGTTTGGATTTTTTTTGGACTATCAGGGCTCGAAATTTACTTTTTTTTCTTGGTAGCACAGGTGCTCCTAACTTCAAAAATATCACCAACCAAAATTTAGTCACACCCACCAAAAATTATGAGCACCGTTACTACACATTTCATATTAACAGATTCTGTTATATATTAACACTCTAATCACAACTAACAAATAAACAAAAATCCGCATGCATGCATGCTCATCAGCCCTGCACACACTGCTTGACGTGAATGAGATGAACTGAATTAACAATAATCACTGTGCTGTTCTTACGGGTGCTGTCTGATATTGCACAGATGATATTGACATATAACTCATTATTTGCATGCGTCATCTTAATAGCAATAACAGTCTTTTCATGAGCTGCAATATTAGTTTCATCTCGTTGAATGCATGCTCTTGAAAAAAAACAACTATTAAATGTGGTGAATATGGTGAATGTGGTGTCAGTCCCACAACTGACAGCATCGTGACGATTAAATGAAGGATTAAATAACAGTAGGACATCTTGTGCTTAATGTGTAGATTCATTGGCAATCACCGTTACCTGAGAACCCCGTCCCACCGGCTTTACGGTGAATTCTTTAGTCATTTTCATAGTGGACTTTAAACACTGGAAGTCTTTTATCCACTCTTCGAAAAGTGTAAATGCTAAATTGACATTCATTAAATGATCACTAATCAGATGTGTCATTATATGTAACTTTAGGTGTTCTCTAAAATTAAATCTGTCAGTGTTGTTTTCATTCTCTCGTATCCAGACTTTTACATTTTCGTGACTGTAGCTCCTTGTCATCGGAACTGAGGGATTGACAGCTGATATTAACCAATCCATTCGCGTTGTGTTCCAGAGCAGTGGGCCAAGAGTGGTGGCTAAGAAGAGCTTGAAGGCAGGGCAGGCATTGCGGGCTTTGTTTACTGCAGCAAGTTCACATCAACTGTTTTAAACCATTCCTGAGCGCTGCGTTTAATGTTTTTGGGTGCTAAGATGCTTAATGCTTGAATGCCTCCTAATTCCATGCATTTGGTAAACATTTTGCTGTGAAAACTGTTCGCATCACATCAATTTTATGCAGTCGCACAAATGCTCCCAAATATATTTTGAGGTCGCATAGATAAAATTTTAGGTGCATATGCAGCCAAAATGGTCGCAATTTCGAGCACTGACTAAGTATTGGTTATTGGTTTCCAAATTTAAAGAGTTATCGGTATATCGCTATTATGTCCATCGCAGGACAACCCTAGTGCCATGCTAAAATCAAGATGTCACAATGAATTTAAAGTTTTAAATAAAAAATTGCTTGTTTAATGTATTTGTTAGGAATTTACTAGCCTATGTATTGGTTATTGGTTTCCAAATATAAAGAGTTATCGTTTAATGGTATCGGTTATTATATACATTGCGGTGCATCCCTAGTGACATGCTACAGTAACATCAAGCTGCACAATTAATTTAAGGTTTTAAAATAAAATTGCTTGTACTGTATATTGTATTTGTTTGTAATTTACTGACCTATGTATTTGTTATCGGCTTCCAAATAAAAAGACTTAAAAGAGTTATCAGAATTAACGGTTATGGGTTTCAGCTATTATATACATCGAGGGGCATCCCTGATGCCATGCTAACATCAAGAAGTCACAATAAATTTAAGGTTTAAAATAAAATTACTTGTATTTGTTTGGAATTTTTTTGGACTATATATTGGTTTTTGATTTCCAAATTTAAAGAGTTATCTGTTAAGGTTATCAACTATTATATACATTTCAGGACAACCCTAGGGCCATGCTAACATCAAGTATCGTATTTTTTATTTATTTATTTATTTACTGGTCTACATTTGGGTTATTGGCTTACAAATATTTTTTTTAAAATTGCAGGCTCATGTATTGGTTCTTAGCTTCCAATTATAGAGTTATCGGTTATGGTATCGGCTATTATATCCATTGCGTTACATCCCTTGTACAATACACAAACATCAAAAAAATCTGAATTAATTTAAGTTTTTAAAATAAAATTGCTTGTGTATTACATTTGTTTAGATTTTTAAATTTTTTTTTTGGCTATGTATTCTTATCTACTTCTAATTAAAGAGAGTTATCGGTTATTATTATTGATTATTGTAATCAACTAAATTTTCCATTATGGTGGATTCCGAGTGCCATGTTCGCATCAAGATGCCACAATACTTACTTGCTAAGATCTGGAATGCTCCAGTGAGGAAGAAGCGACCGCCCTTCTGAAGCGTGAAGAGTTGGCAAAAGAACAAGAAGAGAGACAGGAAGCTGAAGATGACTGAAAGGATCATGAGGGCTTGGACTGACTGGATCCAAACTGAAATACAGAAAGAATTTTTAAATATTAGTGCACTTAGTCCTAAAACCTCTAGAGCTTTGCAGGAATAAAAAACACATTTGCTCCTGGGAATGGGATGGTCATTTTGAATGAACACAAATGGGCTACAGACAGGTCGTTGTTATTTTTTTCTTTCTGCTATTCTTGATCGATAACAGCAGATGTACCCTTAGTTCCAGTTGTGCAATTGGAGATATGCACTTAGGCATCTATATATTATTGATAACGAGTTGGCAAAAACAAAACACCAAATACCAATGCCTATATGTTGCATTTAAAGTTTCAATGGCTGTTTCATGGACATAAAGAGCACTGGAGGATCCAGGAACCCCTTAATGCATTGTGCAATCACATAATGAGCTTTCTGTTCCTAAAAGCTCTTAGCAGGTTACCAGCACCTGATATTGATCCTGCCTTGACTTCCCATGGCCAAAACGCGGCAGCTTACAAGGAGATCCATTAACTCGATATTACCTACATTTGATGGCTTTAAAAGCCTCCCGTGTGTCATTTTTAACCTGCATTAGAGCCCATTCCACCATCTTACATGTGTGGACAGTAGAAAGTAAATGTTTGCATTAGTATTTTCTCTATAGTAGGAAACATTTTACCTGTTTTGTACACACACAATCTTTAAAATAAAGGCAAAAATAGGGTTTTGTAGCAATAACATACTGTAGAAAAGTTTCTTTTGGTTCCCTAAAAAACCTTTCAGGGATGATTTCTTTAAAGGACTTTTTTTTTTTTTTTTTAGTTTGAAAAATACTTTAACGATCCAAAGAACAATTTTGCACTATTTGAACCAATAATGCCAAAGAGTACATTACTGACCACAAGTTTTAGGTTGGTATAATTTTTCTAAAAGTGTTTGAAGTGTCATTTGCTCACTAAAAACTTATTGAACGTTTAAATGTTACTTTTAAATATTACATTTGAATATTACGTTCAAATATTTCTTATATTAATTATGGAACGTATAAAATATTGTGGATCATTACTAAGATGTAATATTGTTTTTCTATTTTAATATACAGTTAAAGTCAGAATTATTAGCCCTCCTAAATTATTAGCCCCCTGTTTATTTTTCCCACAATTTCTTTTTAACAGCGAGAGAAGATTATTTCAACTCATTTATAAACATAGTAGTTTTAATAACTCATTTCTAATAACTGATTTTTTTATCTTTAATAATGACAGTAAATAATATTTTACTAGATATTTTTCAAGACACTTCTATACAGCTTAAAGTGACATTTAAAGGCTTAACTAGGTTAATTAGGTTAACTAGGCAGGTTAAGGTAAGTGGGCAAGTCATTGTATAATGATGGTTTGTTCTGTAGCCTATCGAAAAAATATATAGCTTTAAGGGGCTAATAATTTTGTCGATAAAATGGTGTTCAAAAATTAAAAACAGCTTTTATTCTAGCCAAAATAAAACAAATAAGACTTTATCCAGAAGAAAAAATATTATCAGACATACTGTAAAAATGTCCTTGCTCTGTTAAACATAATTTGGGAAATATTTAAAAAAGAAAAATAAAGGGGGCTAATAATTGTGACTTCAACTGTATATATATATATATATATATATATATATATATATATATATATATATATATATATATATATATATATATATATATATATATATATATATATATAACAGAAGCATTTATTTGAAATAGAAATAAAAGTACTTGATTCAAATGAAAGTCAATAGTGTGCTGTATGTCTGCTTTGTGGAAGTTTGGGATTGATGAGGAATGTCGTGGCAGATGTTTCAGTTTATTGTTTAGTATGTATTCTGCCTTTGGTATGTCCAATTATGTTGAAAGGATTCAGTGTTTATGCTTTACCACTGCTATGCTCAAATATGAACAGCCAACTATTCCAGCATATGTTTTACACAACGGATGGCCTTCCAGCCACAACCCTGTACTGGGAAACATGCACCCACACATTCACATTCACGCGCTCATGCCACCCCTTTGCTTAAATATAATCAATTATTTTTCTTTGTTGACCATGAAGATATTTGCCGCATTTTATTTCTGTTTTTGCACATACAGTGAAAAAACAATGGGGTCCAAAACATAGATTTTCAACTGTTTATTAATGCAAATTGCTAGTCAGACTTGCAGCAACTCTGTGTAGGCTTGTAGAAATGTTCAAACAGCTATAATAATGGGGGAGAAATGGGATTAACTGACTTTGAATGTGGCATGTTTTATTGATGCCATATGAGCTTGTCTGAGTATTTCACAGACTGCTGATCTACTGGAATGTTGATGAATGATCAAAATACAGAATCTTAAAAAAAAAAAATAATTAAAAAGGTGAAATTAACCATTGATCTGCAGTTTTGTGAAATGCCTTGTTGATCCCAGATGTCAGAGTTGAATCAGGTAACTCGATAACCACTTGTTACAACTGAGGTTTGCAAGAGAGCATCCAAAACCAATGTGGACCTTTGATAAGATCAGAAAACCTGGTACTAGCAAAATGCACCTGCTAATGTGGTCTGCATGGTAACTCCCAACATCATAGCAAGCTTTTGGATTAGTGGGAATATAGAACTGTTTTTTATAGGCTAGCATTTGTTTACTGAAAGATTTATTAGGGAATTAAACATTGATCTTGTACATGATCACCATGAATATGGTCTAACATTAACCCTAATAAGTATATGGATTAGTTCACTGGGATTTTGATGAACAATTAAAATACAGAATGTTCAAAAGAGAAATGATCCATTGATCAGCAGTTTTGTTCACGTAAATGCCTTGTTGATCCCAGATGTCAGAGGTGAATCAGGTAACTCGATAACCACTTGTTACAACTGAGGTCTGCAAGAGAGCATCCCAGAACAATGTCGACCTTTGATGAGATCAGAAAACCTGGTACTAGCAAAATGCACCTGCTAATGTGGTCTGTATGATTCCATAAAGAAGTCATAACATCATAGCAAGCTTTTGGAATGTGGGAATGTAGAAGAACTGTAGGTTTTTTTTATAGGCTACTATTTGTTCACAGAAAGATTCATTAAGGAACTAAACATTAATCTTGTACATGATCACCATGGATACGGTCTAACCCTAAGAAGAATATGGATTGGTCTACTTGGATTTTGATGAACAATTAAAATACAGAATGTTCAGAAAAAGAGCAATTATCCATTGATCAGCAGTTTTGTTCATGTAAATGCCTTGTTGATCCCAGATGTCAGTGGTGAATCAGGTAACTCGATAACCACTTGTTACAACTGTGGTCTGCAAGAGAGCATCCCAGAACAATGTGGACCTTTGATAAGATCAGAAAACTACAAGCAAAATCCACCTGCTAATGTGTTCTGTATGGTTCCTCCTGACATCAATGCAAGCTTTTGGAATAATGGGAATGTAGAACTGTAGAGTTTTTCTTATAGGCTACTATTTGTTTACTGAAAGATTCATTAGGGAGCTAAACATTGTTCTTGTACCTGATCACCATGAATATTGTGTACCCTTAACCCTAGTGATATATGGATTAATCGACTGGGATTTTGATGAACAATTAAAATACAGAATGTTCAGAAAAAGAGAAATGATCCATTGATCAGCAGTTTTGTTTGTGAAATGCCTTGTTGATCCCAGAGGTCAGAGGTGAATCAAGAAACTCGATAACCACTTGTTACAACTGAGGTCTGCAAGAGAGCATCCCAGAAGTGGACCTTTGATAAGATCAGAAAACTAAGAGCAAAATCCACCTGCTAATGTGTTCTGCATGGTTTCATAAAGAACTCATACAGTATCATCAGTGCAAGCTTTTGGAATAGTTGGAATCTAGAGGAACTGTTGTTTTTTTATAGGCTACTATTTGTTCACTGAAGGATAACCCTAGTTAGTATATGGATTGTATTCAACAGAAGAAGGTTATGCATGTTTGGAATGACATGAGAGCACTGATTATGTAAAGCGTGTCTACATGTCAAACGTGTCGTTGCTGATCTCTTTTCTATCTCAGTCTCCCTCTTCCGTGCCCAAGCAGTAATCAGTGGAATGCATGGGTTGTCCAGCATGTCTATTTCTTATCCAAGGGTCATTCCTTTAGCATCAGGTTTCCACCTCTCTATCTCTTTCCTCTCATGTTCAGCTGTGTCTGCCGCTCTTCTTATAGCCACTACAACTGTCAAGCCACCACAGCTTTACGAAAAGATCAGTCTACTACAGAATAAAGCAAAATCAGAGCCAATACTCTACACTACAGAAGAAACATGTTCTAAAATTAGACCCTCGGATTCAGATTTGTAATATTAGATTAACCAGAGTGGATAACCGCATGCCATTGAGAATAAAAAAGTAAAGCAGTAAAAACCATGAACCAGCTATGACAAGTATCACAATATTACAAATGACAATTGGTCAAAATTGTCAGCTATGGTACTGTATATGATTGTGCTATGGTACAAGGTGTACTCATGCAATCTCATGAAGCAATGCAAATGATAGTCCAATTATAATCTATCTATCTATCTATCTATCTATCTATCTATCTATCTATCTATCTATCTATCTATCTATCTATCTATCTATCTATCTATCTATCTATCTATCTATCTATCTATCTATCTATCTATCTATCTATCTATCTATCTATCTATCTACCTACCTACCTACCTACCTACCTACCTACCTATAATCTATATTAAATTAATTTGAATATATTTTGGCTATTGTTGATATTCAGGAAATTTCAAATGCACTTTTTTAACCAAAGAGGCTAGAAAAAATGTAACGAATTAATTATTATTGTATTATTAATAACATTATTATTATTATGTTTTAATTATTCATTTTTATTGAAATGGCCAAATTGTGACTAAGGACAGTTGAATGTGCAGGCCAGTTTGTTTTTCGTCTAATGAATGATAGTAGGCTACTTTTTTTTTTTTTACTTTAAAACTTTAACAGATTGCTATTTTATCCTAATGATATATGATGTAATAAATTTGTTTTGTTTTTTAATTGCTGTTTTTAGGAAACATTTTAGTACATCAAAAATTATGGTTATGATGATTTTTGACTAGCTAATCCAGCAAAAAAAAAAAAAAAAAAAAAAAATGTCACTAAAATGCAATATTTAAATCTCATAGTTAAATAGAAACTGAGGGGTATAACTGCAAAAAAGCCCACTTTTTGAGAATAAAAGAACGACACCTTTCACCAGGCTGGCTACAGGTCTGTAAATTGCTATAGCTTTTTTTTTTTTTTTTTTTTTTATATTGGTTTTATGTATTTCTGTTGTAATTATATGTGAATACAATTATGTATACATCATCTCCAAAGTAAATCTATAAATAAAGAAACCCAGCTGAACCGAGCGCTCTAGCACACAAATGCTCGCATCTAAATACGCATGACAACTAAGTCAATGGAAAAGCGGTTGTTCCTTGCGCCACCTGGTAGCTATTGCGTAAAACGCAGAAAAAGGCAGCCTTTAGAGCTGCAGTAAATCGCGTGACTGCGGTTGACAAATTGCAGTATTGCACATGCATAAACACGCGTTCTCCGTAGCCATACCTGTTTCTGTCTCTCTGTCTTAAATATTTTTATTTATTCCTATTCAACCATCCATCCAAACGATTTATCTTTTTTCTTTATTTATATCTATCTATCCATCCATCTATCTGTCTGTCCAAAATATCTTTTTTTCAGTAATCAGTTATTATTATTTAAATGTCTATTGTAAATAGAATATAGAAAAATTTCACCTTTATCTGGTAAAACATTTTACCGACATTTCATTTCAATCCTAGAAAAATCTACACTTAAGATCAGAAGCAAATTGACTTCTTTGCACTTTTTTTGGAGATGAATTGGCAATCCAAAATTCAAGCAATGATCTCATTAACAGAAAAACCATAAAGCGCAGGCAGACAGGGATAACCCTAAAAGGGCATTGGTTTGCACTTGTAAAATATCTCAGAATGGAAACAAATGTAGAAATGGAATTTGTTTTTAGGACAACTCATCAGAAACCATGTGAGGAGACTATTCTTGTATACATCCATAAATACACTGGTGTTCTTCTATCAGTGTTTGCATATACTATATATGAGGGGCTACCGCACCCAGACAATACAAATGACACAGTAAATCTCTCAATTATCTCTCAACAATGAAGCAAAAATAGCAGCACATCCCCTCACACAGTTTATATATTCACTGTTACTAAGTTTGCCCTCAGTTTATCTATCCTCACATGAAGTAAACAGACTGTCTTTTCCTTCCTTCAGAGTTGTGACATTTGGAGTTTCCTGATATAAAGTGCGGCTGGACTGGTTTTGAACTTGACAACACCCTATGTATTTCCGTCAGCAGTCATGCGTGTGTATTTCAGGACAGAAGATTTGGTTTTGGAAGGCCTTGTGTTTGCATTTAGAGAGGTATGTATGGTCCTGAGTGTGAAGAATGTGGCTTAACGGATGATAAATATGCAGCGGGGGAAACATAACACAGGGGTGCAAGTACGTGCGCTAATAGTAGACCTTCATAACCTCGGTTTGGTGCATGAAACAGCTCTCTATATTAGGATGATGAATAGGATTTCACGCATACTTTAGCTGCCAGTGTTGAGTAGCTTCGCCACGCCAGCTGTTCCGCATCACTCCCAGTGTAAATTACAGCATTCAGGTGATCTTAGGATGGTTTCAAACTTGGTTACAAATCCAAGATGGAAATGACAATTCTGATTTTTGCCTGGCCATGCAGGAGTGATTTTGCATCACACTTTTAGGACTGATGTGTACATAAAAAAACATATAAAGTTCATTGTATATAGTAAATAAAAAATGGCCATTACATTTGTCTGCGTTACTAGAAACTCTTTTCTGATGGCTTTTCATTTAAAGACAAGTCAATTTAAGAAATGCATTAGACTAGGAATGTTTAATGCATTGATAAATTCACTGTTGTTCATTAAGTTATGGGTTTTTCTAATTCAGTATACATACACTCACCGACCACTTTATTAGGTACACCTGTCCAACTGCTAGTTAATGTAAATTTCCAATCAGCCAATCACATGGCTGCAACTCAATGCATTTAGGCATGTAGACATGTTCAAGATAATCTGCTGCAGTTTAAACCAAGCAAAAAAAAAAGATAATTTAAGTGACTTTGAACATGACATGGTTGGTACCAGACTGGCTGATCTGAATATATCAGAAACTGCTGATCTACTGGGATTTTTACGCACAACTATCTCTAGGGTTTACAGAGAATGGTCTGAAAAAGAGAAAATATCCAGTGAGCGGCAGTTCTGTGGGCGCAAATGCTTTGTTAATGTCTGAGGTCAGAGGAGAATGACAGATTAGTTTGAGCTGATAGAAAGGCAATATTAACTGAAATACCCACTCTTTACAATTGAGGTAAGGAGAAGAGCATCTCTAAATGCACAACATTTTGAACCTTGAGGCAGATGGGCTACAGCAGCAGAAGACAGCGAGTGCCACTTCTGTCAGCTAAGAACAGAAAACTGAGACTACAATTCACACAGGCTCACCAATATTGGACAATAGAAGATTGGAAAAATGTTGCCTGGTCTGATGAGTCTTGATTACTGCTCCGACATACGGATGGTAGGGTCAGAATTTGGCATCAACAACATGAAAGCATGGATCCTTGCCTTGTATCAACCAATCAGGCTAATTGTGGTGGTGTAATGGTGTAGGGGGTATTTTCTTGGCACACTTTGGGCCCATTGGTACCAATTGAGTATCGTGTCAACACCACAATCTGCCTGAGTATTGTTGCTGACCATGTCCGTCACTTTATGACCAAAGTGTATCATCTTCTGATGGCTACTTTCAGCAGGATAACACACCATTTCTTAAAAAGCAAATCATCTCAGACTGTTTTTTTTAGTATTACAATGAGTTCCCTGTACTTAATTGGCCTCCACAGTCACCAGAACTTAATCCAATACAGCATCTTTGGGATGTGGTGGAACTGAAGATTCGCATCATGGATGTGCAGCCAACAAATCTGCAGCAATTGCGTGATGCTATCAAGGCAACATGGAGCAAAATCTCTGAGGAATATTCCAATACCTTGGTGAATCTATGCCATGAAGGATTAAAACAGTTCTGAAGGCAAACGTGGGTCCAACCAGGTACTAGTATGGTGTACCTAATAAAGTGGCCATCAAGTGTATATTAATATTTGAATGTTGAATTTTTTTTCATTTCTCAATTAACTAGATTTATATACCTAATAATAGTTACGGATCTGTTACTTAATGTTCCCATTTACATTAAGTTTAATGAGGGTTACTTGTTGACTTTCAAACCATTTTTGTCCTACTTTGATGTCAATATCAGTTTGCAACACTCTTCGAACTATCTTCTCTTTATTCAACAGGAAGGAAAATTGTGTAACAAGCAGGGGCGTCACGGCGGCGCAGTGGGTAGCACAATCACCTCACAGCAAGAAGGCCACTGATTTGAACCCTGGCTGGGTCAGTTGGTATTTCTGTGTGGAGTTTGCATGTTCACGTGGGTTTCCTCCAGGTGCTCCAATTTCCCCCACAGTCCAAAGACATGCGCTATAGGTGAATTGAATAAGCTAAATTGGCCGTAGGGTATGTGTGTGAATAAGTGTGTATGGGTGTTTCCTAGTGTTGGGTTGCCGCTGCGTAAAACATATGCTGGATAAGTTTGCGGTTCATTCCGCTGTGGTGACCCCTGATTAATAAAGCGACTAAGTCAAAAAGAATGAATGAATGTAACAAGCAGAGGGTGAATAAGCTGAATAATCATTATTGAATGAACTATCCCTTAAATGCATCTTTGCAGCAGAGAACACAAAGCATTATTTTGTGCACGCAAATGCCAGCTGTAGCCAAATCTATTCATTACATGCACCACTGAAAAACTCTGTACAGCTTAAAAGACCATAAAAAACAAACCCCATTAAGAAGCAACTGGAAACTTTTAAAGAAAAACAGCATTTTTTTTCCAGCAGCAAAGCAGCGACACGTGAGAGAGCGTAGGAGAGCAGGACAGAAAAGCCCTATGTGCCCTCCCTCACACCACGCCCTAAACAAACACAGCACATTATAGGTGCTACGCCAACTGACTGTGAGCTATGAAATAACACAGCAAAAGCATTCTGGACCCGCCTCATTACCAAAAAGCACTGAGAGGCGTTTCCCGCTCTAAAACTATGACATAATCATTTCACCCTTTAAGAACAGCCAATAATGGAACAGCGATCCCACTGGGAATATACAGTGTGCAAATACATGTTATATTTACATGCGAGACACACTCTTGAGGGGATAGTTCACGCTAAAATTAAAATCCCACTATCGTTTATTCACCTATTACTTCAAAACCCATCTGAGATTCAATTTTTTTGTTGGACACAAAAAAAGGTATTTTAAAAAATGCTCAAGCATGGCTTTTTTCCTAATACATAAGTTTTCCAGCAACCAGCTTTCTTCAAAATATTTTCTTTTGTGTGCTCAAACAAGAAAATAAACTTAGAAAGATTTAAAACCATAAAAGAAAGAATAAATAAATGGGTATTTTTAATGTTTGCGTGAACTATCCCTTTAAAAACAAAAGGCACCAGGAAATTACACCATAGAAATCCACATATATATATATATATATATATATATATATATATATATATATATATATATATATATATATATATATATATATATATATATATTTATCTAAAATACCCCTTTCTACTTATTTTTTTTTTAATAGAATGAAAAGTTTCGATTGATGTTAAAAGTTCTTCATGAAACCATTGAAGCCAAAGGCACAACCTTTCGTAAAACTCTCTCATTCTATCTCATTCTTGTATTGTTAACAATCCCATCGCTGGCATTTTGATCTGTGGGTGTGACTCTAATCACGCCATGTTCTCTCTGCAGCGATCTGATGCTGCGCCATCACACAGATCAGCCCAAATCTTCGCTGCTCGAATGCTCTACCTCTGCCCCACCCCATATGTTTCTCAAGCCTCTTTGCAACCCAGCACTCCACTCCCAAACAAGG
This sequence comes from Danio rerio, assembly GCF_052040795.2. NCBI lineage: Eukaryota > Metazoa > Chordata > Actinopteri > Cypriniformes > Danionidae > Danio > Danio rerio. The sequence goes on from NC_141032.1 coordinate 39,810,491, forward strand.
GGCCCGAGCTCAGAGCCGGCAACCAGACTATTTATACAATCTGCATGAGCTGATGTTGAAGAGGGCTCTGTTGTGGGTTGAGACTGCACGCGTGCATTCTCACCCCTAGATGGCAGTGTAAAGGGCAAAACACAGTGGGCACACCCACCAGAAAGTGTGGTAAACAGGGGCTTTGACAGTTATGCCAGGATTAAGCCCAAGGTTGACTTATTTAACTCTTTGTGGCGAGGCAGATATGTTCTTTATAACTTTAGGGTCCTACCTCCAGTGTCGGCAGTGCCACATGGGTCAGTGGCTGTGGTGCAGTTCAGCCAGAGGTCTGAACTGCTAGTGGAGTTCACTACCCATGCCTGTTGAAGGATGCAACATTTATTAGCAACTATCCACAATATTCTGCTTCAGCTATAGCATCTTATTTAAAAAGTTGTCTATCACATACATTAACATTTTAACAAGATAGATAGATGATCTTTAAATGGAGGATTAGAAAAAAAGTTATACTTACACTGACTATAGTGGAAACGAGGAGCAGAACCAGTGCTGCCACATGCAAAACAACGATTCCCAATAAGAGGAGCAGCATGATGTTTCCTTATGGTTCTGTATAAAAATCGGTAAAGTACATTAATGACGAGTTAAAAGTTATAATATATGCCTTTACTGTGTTGATGCTCTTGAAATTAGATTATTTTAAATTAAAACATCAATACGTATTGTTTATTTTTGTGTAGCTAATTGAAGTTTTATTTTATAATATAATGTAACTATATAATAGGCTATAATACAGCATCGTTTTAAACAGTCGAAAAGTGATTGCTGCGCATGCTGTCTTTTAAAATAAACTTATTGTATAGTTTATTAACTTTCTAAGATATATTTATGAATTATTATGAACAACTGTACGTTAAAAATGTAAACTGTCCTCCATCAATTTACGCGCAAAACAGATCCAAGTCATCAAAGTGGCTTATCTTAACCTGTATGCAAGATTTACCCTCCTCTCAGGTTCACTCCGAACTTTTTTTACACTCATAAACACACAACGTACGTTTGCACTGCAATATAAATCCAACTTACTGCGAGCAAAGCGAAAGTAAGTCCACAAAAACTGGTTGAAATCGCTGAAATGCAGGCGCGCGACTCGTGTCACAATACTGCGTATTTCCAAAGTCCAGATCCCTGCGACTAGATTAATGTGGTGTATGGAGCAGCAGCTTTAAAGAGGCTCATTATGGAAGTGCTACGCCCTTTTTTCTGCGTGGCTACGTCAGGGCGCGCCTCTGTGACAGAGCTGTTCCGAACATATCCAGAGCGCGCGCACTGAGCGCAGGAAAACCACCGGCCACTGAGTCATACAAACTCAACCAGAGCTGTGTTTGGTTCTCATGGAGACCGGCGTGAATGAAAAAAAATATACACACAGACAGACACAGGCGTGCTAGTACGATTGTTAGTAGGGTACTTCTTGGAAAGCAAGGGGTTGTCTGCTATTGGCCTATATATAGTTCGACCAACTAAAATGGTGGTTAATTAAAATATATTTTTAATAATAATAATAATAATTATTATTATTATTATTATTATTATTATTATTATTATTATTATTATTATTATTATCATTATTTGCTTTAACAAACCATCATGATATAGTAGAAAATGTGTGTATATAACTATATAATAATAATATATAAAATTTAAATTATTATTATTGTTGTTGTGTTGTTATTAATTAAAATAATTTATCATAGTAATAATTAATTGATTCATATTAATATAATTAAGTTATGTTATTATGCCACTAAATCGAATATGTAATAATAATAATTGATGATATTAATATTTGTTTCTTATTAATATAATAATGTATAATTTAAAAAATGTATTATGACACTCAATTGAACATGATATAATAATAATAATAATAATAATAATAATAATAATAATAATAGTTATAGTTGATCATATTAATAATTGTTTCTTATCAATACAATAATGTTTAATTTTGATATGTTATAATGCAGCTCAATGGAATAGGATATGATAATAATAATAATAATAATAATAATAATAATAATAATAATAATAATAATAATAATAATAATAATAATAATAATAATAACAATTGATCATATTAATAATTGTTTCTTATGAATATAATAATGTATAATTAAGTTGTTATTATGCCACTCAATTGAGTATGATATAATAATAATATTAATAATAATAGTAATAATGATGGTAATGATAATAATAATAAAATAGTAAAAATAATAATTGATCTTATTATAAAATGTTTCTTATTAATATAATAATGTTTAATGTAAATATTGTATGAAAAAAATAATAAAATATGATACTACTACTACTACTACTACTACTACTAATAATAATAATAATAATAATAATAATTGACCATACTATTATTTAATTGTTTCATATTAATATATTAATGTATTATTAAGTTATGGTATTATGCCACTGAGTTGAATATGATATGATATAATTTGATAGAATAGAATGTTTTATTAACAAAAAGAAAGTTCTAATTAAATTGTCAAAATCATTAAAATATAACTGTTCTCTTTCCCTTTAATTGCTTAACTACTTTCAGTTAAATTTCAGTTATTGATTTGTTCTACAAAGATCTGACAGCATTTTCTCAAAATTTCTACCAAGAGCATTTACAATTTTTTTTACAATGTTTCAGAATAACAAACGTTTTTATTTGTTTTGTGACTTCAAAATCAGGGTAATTCCACCAAATATAGATTTAATAACTCTTCTGAATTTATAACACTGCTTTTGTGTTGTCTGAAAATTATTGTAAGCACGTCTGAAAGTACAGAATCTTTCTGTTATTTTTATGCAATGCAAAAACAAACAAACAAAAAAAATTCTCACACACATAACTATTATACATAAGACAAATCAGACTTTCCATCGTGACTGTATCACTTGAAAGCGGAATAATATCTTTAACCCTCTTCACAGTTATGGTTAAACTCCAAACACATGATCATAACATAATTACAGCACTTTGACTTTGAACTCTGGATTGTTTGTAGCAGACTCTCATAAAGGAATATGTATCCCCTCTCACTACTGTATACACTCTTTTCAGATGTTCAAATAAACAAACTGAGAGTTGTCGTGCTTTTAAGTGGCTCACTGGGAAGTTACGCTGTGTTCCTTTTCTTTGGTGGTTGCTATGAGAGCGAGTGAAACAAACTGGTGAAATGGTCACTCTCAGTTCTCCCTGATACCCTGTGTGTGAGTATGCATGTGTGTGTGTGTGTGATGATCTGGCCTTTGGGAGGCCTCCAGGAATGTGTTGAATTCCTCTACAAGAGATTCCCCTCCCTTCCTTTCTCCATCTCATCAGTCGGCAAATAGGAAGTCAATAAAAAAAAGGAGGAGGGCTGAGAAAGACTGAGAGTGTTGAGTGCTCCTCCTGATATCAGAGGTAGTTCATAGTGTGCAGATAATAAGCTTATAACAAGAGAGTGCTAAACAGTGTTTCAAATCTGTCAAATAATTTTCACATATAAAAATGACAGAACTTTTGGCTTCGGTATTGACTTTGGAAGTTTGCATGGATACATTTAAAATTAAAATGTTGAAGGTTTAAAATCACTGCATGGCTGATGACTTCAGTCTAATCAGGGGTCAAGTGTGTTGTCTGAGGCTCTTTGTGTTGTTGATTGCATTAGAATGATGCCACTGCGTGGTTTGCATAATATTTAACTAGAGTTTACATGCTGTAACCATTTAGTGTTTTCTTGCAACAAGAAGTATACCTGAAGTTAATTTTAGTAAGTGTACTTAAGTAATGCAGAAGTATTTTTTAGGGACACTTCATTTATTAAGATATATGAACTAGTAGTATACTTGTAAGTAATATAAATACCTCTTGGAACCAAACTGACTCCCTTTTAATGTAAAAAAGTATACTTTTGAGAGTACTATAGATGTAACATCACTTATTATTTAACCACTTGGTCCCAAGCTAGCATTACTATACTTTGAAGCCACTTGAATTATTATACAATCTATAAAAACCCTTGATAAGAAATAAGTTTAGTATCATCATTGTTCAAGATTAAAGAAATACAACCTGTTTAGTTGGGAAAATTTTATTAAATATGTACATATTCGTTTAATGTTTAAGACCCTACATAACCCGACATCACCACCAAATCAGTTTGTGAATATTATAACGACTGCTTACCGAGCTACTAGAGGTGGTGAAAGAGGGGACTGTATTATTCCTCTCAAGAAAAGTAAAGTCAGTCGGTATTTTCAGTGAAAGCTGCTAGGGAATGGGCTCCATCCCACCAACAGTTAGAAGATCATGCACTTTTCGTTTTTTTCATAAATTGTTAAAAATTGGTTATTGACAAAGCAGCATTGTCAGCATTAGTACTGTATTCTTGACACTTATTTTACTGTTTGTCTTTGGCTTTTTTGTCCTCTTCTGCTGCCATCAGTCTGTTTTTGTTTTTTACTTTTTTATTGTATTTTATCTATGATAGAGGATTCTATCTTTGAGTTATTATGCTGTGCTTCTATTTTAGGTGTGACTTTTTACATTTTGTAAGGGGTGAACAGATGAAAAATAGCCATTCTTGGCTTATTCTGGCACATTTTACTGTAATATTTATTAATGTGCATTGATCCTCTAAACAAATGAACTAAACTAAACTAAAAACATTAGCTTAGGAGGGTTTTGTGTACATTTGCTTTCTGGTACCTTGTTTCTGATGTTGAAAAGTTTATCTGTCACTTTTACTGACATTTTATAGTTGTTTGACACTATGTATTGTTTGGATTGGCCATATACAGTAAATTAAAGAAAAAAAAATAAATAAATAAAATAAAAATATTAATTAAAAATGAAATTAAATAAATTAACAAAATAAGTAAAATATGATAATAATAATGATAATAATAATAATTAAATGAAAAATAAAGAAAAAAGAAAATTAAAATTAAAAGAAAATTTATATTAATTTAAATTAAATTAAAATAAATAAATAAAATTATTAAAAAATAAATGATAAAATACAATAAAATAAATTAAAATTAAAAACAAACTGTACAGGAGTTTATTAAGGAACATATGAAATGCATTCCTATTGACTTGTAACAGATGACAATGCAACTGCATGATGCAAATAACCATATACTCTTCAGTTTCTTTCTATTTTACATTTTCAATTTCAGTTTTTGGTTGTTTTAATATGTTTAGTACATGTTGTTTCATATTTGAGCCAAACCACCAGAACCCATTCAAAAATAGACCTACTGTATCTTGTTCATTCAAACCAAAGCTGCCAAGTGTGAACACACTTTAAGCCTCTTTTACTCTTTTATCTTTCCATATATACAGTACAGATACATAAGAAATGTAAATAGATGAAATCAAATGTATGAATTCGATGGGCAGAGGTTGATTGTTCAATAAGTTCAGGCTATGGAATATGAAGATATGAACTGGACTGATTCAACACGCTGCGTTGTTGCATATCTGTGAGAGTCCACACAGCAGCGTGACAGTGGCTTGTTGTTCTTGCTTATCAGCCATTGACTCAAGCAAGGAGCAATAATCCCTCTGGTACTATGGAATGTTCTGGCGTTCCAGTTACACAAACTAGAGATAACATGGGGAATGCAAGCTTGACATGAGTGTAAATGGGGCCTTGTGTCCTCCATTACATTTGACTTTGCTTTGCTCAATCGGAGAGGACAGCTGAGATATTTAACTGCTTTTTAAAAACTTTACTGGACATTTATGAGTGCCATCATGGGTTACTTGACTTTGCAGCTATAAAAATATGGATTTTTTGTGTGCGTGCGTGCGTCTGTGCGTGCGTGCGTGCGTCCGTGTGTGTGTGAATTGCTTGTAATACAGCAGTAATATTGGACGTTAAGTTTGCAATTACCTGATTTCTATTATTATTTATTTTACAAATAATTTTGCATTTATTTTATTGAAAATACTTCAATTCAAATAGTATTTATTTATTTTTTGGATTTATTTATTTATTTTATATTTAATTTAATTTATTTTTTGTTTTATTTTATTTTATTTTATTCTATTTTATTTATTTATTTATTTTACATTTTATTTATTTTATATATCTTATTTTTGTTTTATTTTATTTTATTTTATTTTATTTTATTGCCTAGTCCATGATTTATCAGAGGTAGCCACAGCAAAATTAACCTATTTTTTATTTTATTATTTATTTCATTTCATTTTATTTTATTTTATAAATTAATTTATTTTATTTTATTTTTTTATTTTATTATTATTATTATTATTATTTTATTTTTTATTTATTTATTTTTTATTTATCAGAGGTCGCCACAGCAGAATGAACCTCTTTATTTATTTATTTTTATTTATTTTTTTATTTTATTTTGTGGCCTATTCTATGATTTAACAGTGTTTGCCACAGAATGAACCTATTTTATTTTATTTTATTTTATTTTATTTTATTTTATTTTATTTTATTTTATTTTATTTTATTTTATTTTATTTTATTTTATAGCCTAGTCCATGATTTATCAGGGGTCGCCGCAGTAGAATGAACCTATTTTATATTGTTTTATTATTTATTTTATTTTATTTTATTTTATTTTGAACAATATTTTTTCTTATTTTGTATGATATCTGCTATTTTAAAATTGACATTAAATTTTATAGGCTCAAGTATTATTAACTTCTCAAGTATTTAATTACATTACATAATGATTATTATTTAAGTAATTTATTTTACTTTATTTTTACGCATGTTAGCTGCTATTTTGAAATGGCACACACATTTGATTTTATAGGCAAAACTCAAGTATTAATAATTAAATTGCAGTACATATTGATTATTATTTGAATATTTAATTACTTTTGTGTTTCATTGCAGTCTGGTGTCTATCCATACAAAACTAAAAGCATAGAAACTGGCAAATTGATTAATTGAGAGACAAAAAGAAGCATTTTGATCAAATACCATCAGCCTGACAGGCCACTTATTTCATTTAATGGCCTTAATTCTCTGTCTGCCAGACTTTCAAGTCTGCAATATTAAAGCAGACACACACTTTGATTATGCATTTCCATTAAGTAAACAAAGCTGCATCCATTTGAGTTATTTTGGCTTTCAACCATCACTGACATTTCCCCCTAAATCCAAAGCTCCAGTCACTAGAAATGCTGAATTCGCACTGAAATGCGAACTGATTCAAGTCCCAGCTGGGCCAGTTGGCATTTCTGTGTGGTGTTTGCATGTTCTCCCCGTGTTGGCGTGAGTTTCCATCAGGTGCTCCGGGTTGCCCTCACAGTCTAAAGCACTATAGGTGCATTGAATAAACTAAATTGGCCGTAGTGTGTGTCTGTGAATGAGATTGTATGGGTGTTTCCCAGTACTGGGTTGCGGCTGGAAGGACATCCGCTGCCTACAACATAGTTGGAGTTTCATAAGCCGAAGGAAAATAAATGAATGAATATACCAGAAGTATGACATATGTCTACTCTAAAGAAATAGGAACTGCTAATGGATCTCAGTAGTATGCAGTCTCATAAATGTCAATGTTTGTAAAAGTCTTGTGGAAATATGGAATCCATGTCTCAAAGAGCTGAAAGAAACACACACACACACACACATACTGTACACATACACCAACCACCTGACCATGTTCTAATGTTACACTCTACAGCCATTAGGAGTGCGTGATTTATATTTGTGAGTCACTATGAGACAAGGCCAGACTTAAGTGCAGGGGTGTGTGTTTTGGGGTCACTATGTGGGTTAAGTGTTTGTGTGTGTGCCCACATTTAAAGAGATTTATCCTCCTATCAGATGTGTTTGGGTTTGTAAAGTGGTTTTGAGTCCTTGGCACAAAATCCCATAAGACATGGAGAGCAGAGACAGCATGTGTTTGTGATAAAACTGCTTGCTTTTCTCCATGTACACATAATATACAAACTTAAGGACTTTTATTTTTCTGCTGATGGGCATGATCCTTCATTACAGTTTACAGATACTTGTCATGCCTTTGAATAGCTTGGGTTGGAAACCTTAATATATGAAATAATACACATTAAGTATGTTAATATTATAATATTAAGGTTTTTAATATTATAATATTAAGGTTTTGTCTAAAGAAAGACAAAAGAAAAGGTAGACAGGTCATGTGTTAAAGTGATTTTACTCCAGTTCACTAGCCTATAGCAAGGGCCCAGAAGCATCATGAGTAGGCCCACACGGATTCTGAGCAGATTTTGAGCCCATCAGCCCATTAGCCGGGTATAAATACTTACCTACCTATCATTGATTCTGTTTATTTACTTGTGTAAATGTGTGTACATTTTTATGTATTCAGTTTTTAAATTATTCACACTAATATTATTGACTAATATGAAAATATTCATGTGATTTATGTACAATACAGTTTGTAAAGTAATATTTTCTGTGTTTTGGTGGAGATATTGTATAAAATACTTGCTTTGTTTTCCAAATAAAGTGGATCTAATTGGATTTGCATTGTAAACAATAAATAAAAGTTAAAAAGGTATTACTTTTTATTTTATATATTAAGGTTTTAGTTATAATACTCCTAAAATAATTCTGCATCATCCACAGATTTTTAACACAATTCTGTGCAGAAATAGCAAGAAATGTCCGCAGATTCCATCTGACCCCAATCATGAGCCTGGTGTTAAGATTAATTTTCATTAACATGAACACAAGTGTACACTAAATATAGATGTAAATTGGATCCATCCACTTTTATTTACTTCCAGAGGTAATTAAATATGGATTGGATGTGATTTTTATAAAACTATTTAAATGTATTTTTATTTATTAATAATATTAGTAGTATTTTCGCTATATACTAAATGTTTGTGTAGGTGAATACATAAGTATGGGTAATATACAGTTGAAGTCAGAATTATTAGCCTTCTGAATTATTAGACCCCCTGTTTATTTTTTCCCCAGTTTCTGTTTAACAGAGAGACGATTTTTTCAACACAATTCTTTTTTTTTTTTTTAAATATAATTTTTTTAGGGGTTTTCACCTTCAGTCGATAGGACAGTAGAGAGTATTGACAGGAAAGCATGGGGAGCAGAGAGAGGGGAAAGATCTGTACTGGACCGCAAAGGTGGAATCAATCTCAGGTCGCCGTGAGCACCTTAGAGCATGTTTCGACACAGTAACCACTACACCACTGGCACCAACATTTTTCAACACATTTCTACACATAGTAGTTTTTAACAATTCATTTCTAATAACTGATTTATTTTATCTTTGATTATCCATAGTTATAGTAAATAATATTTGACTTGATATTTTTCAAGACACTTCTATACAGCTGAAGCTGCGGTCACATTAGAGTTTGTGTGTGCGATATTCTGTCGTGCGGCGCAGCGAAAAGGGGCGGGATTAAACTAGATTATTAGGCATTTAAAAAAAGCAAGCAATTGCTCCATGTTTTAAATTTCTGTTTAGAGAGGTCATGTTTTGATCCTCGATTGATCTCACGCAGTCAAGTGATGCGATTTTGCAGGTCAGAGTTCACCAAGCTTGAACTTTGCACCGTAGCAACCTGCAAAATTTGACGCATGACCCTGCGTTTCCGGTCTGACGCATTCACGTGCGTACAGTATGAATAGAAGTTTATGGGAGGAAAAGTGTAAACAGTGTGACTGCAGCTTTAAAGTGACATTTAAAGGTTTAACTAGGTTAATTAGGTTAACTAGGCAGATTAGGATATTTAAGCAAGTTATTGTATAATGATGGTTTGTTCTGTAGACTATCAAAAAAAAAAAGCTTAAAGGGACTAATAAGATTGTTCTTAAAATGGTGTTTAAAAAATTAAAAGCTGCTTTTATTCTGGCCGAAATAACAAATAAGACTTTCTCCAGAAGAAAAAATATTATCAGACATAACTGTGAAAATTTTATTGCTCTGTTAAACATCATTTGGAAAATATGTTTTAAAAAATTAAATAAACAAAAGGGGGACATCAACTGTATATGATGATGTCACTTATCACTTGTGGACTATAAATAGTATTGTCCCAACACAAATCGATTAAGTTAAATTAATTGTTTTTACAAATTTAAGTGGATTCAACATAAAACAATCAAGTTGTCCCGAAAAATTCAAGGATTGTGTTAATTCAGCTCATTTTAAATAAGTATTGTCAACAAGCAGCAAAAATCTTTTTCTTTTTTGAGTGTAATGTTGAAAATTATAATATTAATTTTCACTTTTAAAGGGATAATTCATTCAATAATGAAAATGTTCTGTTAAACACAAATGAAGATATTTGGAAAAATCCGTAAAAAAAATTGACCTTGCCTCCCTCTATTTAGCTGGAAAAACAAATACTATGGGTGTAAATGGGTGGCAAGATCGGTTTGGTTACACGTATTATTCTAAATATCTTTCTGTGTTTAGCCAAACAAAGAAATTTATACAGGATAGATTAAGATCAAAAGAGGGTATGTAAATCATGGCAGAATTGTCATTTTTGGGTGAACTATTCCGTTAAACATTTTATTTTCATAAATTCATACTGCATGACTATATGTTTAGATGATATTAAAGGGAAAGTTCTACCGAAATTGTAAATGTTACTATTCCCATAAGTGGTTTTATCCTTCAATAATTTTCTTTTTTCTGTTGGAACACAAAAGAATATAGTTTGAAGAATGTTATAAACTGGTAACCACTGATATCCATAGTTCAAAAAAAGTAAATGGTTACAGGTTTTCAGCTTTCTTTATCTTCAACAGAAGAAAGTCAAGTACAAGTGAAGCATGAGTAAATAAAGAGTTTCAGTTTTGAGTGTACTGTCCCTTTAACATTTTAATTATATGACTAATGCTTTACACTTTCATATAAGCATGAAACACATTCCCATATCTGGCAGACCCGTTGTTTCCAAAGAATATTTTTTTCTTGTCAGTGCACCATGGAGACTTGAGACAAACACTCATTATAGGCTTTATCAAAAAAAAGCACATTTCATAAGTAATCCACCTACGTCTTATCTTTCACCCACAGGGAAAAACAAAAACATTTTAATGACAGGGTTACCTCAGAAAGTTTGTCTATTGTGATGTGTTGGTGGATTGAATTAGTTTGTTGATGAAATTGGTATTGCAATAAAATAGGAGGAGACTCATCAGGGTTACCAAATTTACATTGAGTTTGGTGGTGGAAGTTAAACTGTAGTGGATCTACCACAGAGCAAATATGAACAAAACTGCAAATAAATAATTCAATTAATTAGTTAAAATCTTGGTTCAACAAAGTGATAAAAGATAGAAATTAAAGTCCAAATATACTACAGTGAGCAAAACATGCCAAGCATGAGCATGGTGCAAGGTTATAGACTCTTAATAAAATCTCAATTTTTTTTTCTTTTATTTTCATTTTTTATAATTTTTTCAAATGAACCATTTGTATCTTTGGACAACAAAACCAGTCACAGTTTTTATTTTATTTTAATTGTTTTATTTTATTTATGTCAACATGGCTCATTCTGAAAACGTAGCTCTATATACATTTCTGGAGATTGTGAATCATGTAGCCAGAAGTACATATGGCTGCTTTTCGTCTTTAAAATGAACGCTACCGGGCGGTATGATGCAGTTCCTTTTCACACTTACCAGCTGACTTTTTACCTCCATATGGACATTTTTTTCTGCTGTTACCATTTTGTTTAGTTAGCTCGCCATGTACGTCAGCGGACTTGAGACACAGAGAGGAGATGACCACAACAACTGGGTTTAAATCTGGTAAAGAAAGGTTTCAGAAAGTAAGTAAGATAAAAACAAAAGCCAAAAAATAAAATAAACACATAAATAACAGAGTGAGAATGTGGTAAAATCTGAAAACGTGATAAAGATAAGGCGAGGGCTTTACTTTTTCTGGATTGCTTTTTAAAGCTGTCGGTTGGGTTTAGGGCAGTGGGAGGGCGGGTCAACCGGTGCTTTTGAAAACACTATTGGTTGGGTTTAGGGAAGGAGGAGGGTGGGTCAGTTGATTGGTCAGTCAGTCAGTCATTCAGTAAGTCAGTCGACCTCTGGTGTGGCATACCTGAGAGAAATTCAAGATTTGAAATAGTGTACAGTGCCCTCTGGTGGATTTTTAAAAAACAAAAACTGCAAAAAAAAAAAAAAAAAAAAAAAAAAAAAAGCTTCTGGATCATTTTTGGCTCTCAAGTAATGTATATAGTGGTAAGTTTTCAGAATGAGCCTGGGTTGATTTTAATCTAAAAGCTTAATAACTGTGCTTAGCATTGTATAGTTTGTTGGGATACGATTATATTTGCCCGAGATACAACAATTAGAAATCTGTAATCTGATGGGGAAAAGATCTAAATATTAAGAAAATCACCTTGGAAGTTGGACAAATCAAGTTCTTAGCAATAAACATATTGACATATTTATGATATATTTACTGTAGGAAATTTGCTTAATATCTTCTTTAAACATGATTTTTTGCAGAAATCTCATTTTGCATGCATGCCATCTTAATCTAGTTTGAAATGTAAACATCACTTTTGGCTTTCAAGGCATATTATTTCTGGGACATTACAATAATGTTTTCCTGTGTTTGTATATGGAAAAACAAATATTGAACACAGTATTTTTTTCTCTTGACTTCATAATGTATAATTTTATTTTATTTTTTGAGCATGGAACTTCCTCTTATACCACAGTAATGCCCAAAGTGTCTTCTTTCCAACAACACCTAATTTGTGTTTGTAGCTTATTGGCTAACAGGTTAATATTATGATGGTATAAAAAGTTTGACTATTTTGACAGTTTAATTATTGCCAAAAATATTCCTGTGCGTAACAAGTGTCACACAAGGGGGACTAAGACCAGAACTGTGAGTACAGTTCATTGCAGAAAGATGATAGCAGGTAATATGGCAAACAGGTAAAGTCTTTTCTTGAATTTAGGATGAGCAGTGGACCAGGATGGAATGAGATGGTTACTGATGATGTAGATCACAGAGGAGATCAAGAAACACTCAACCAGGAGGCAACCACTTTAAGAGGAGAGAAGCAGACACTGTAGGTACACTGGAGCAGACAAGGTAAGTATAACAGATAGCTTTTGGAATCGCTGACCGTGAGAGTTCGTCCTACTCGATGAGACGAGGCCAGACACTGAGGCTGCGTCTGAAACTGCATACTTCCATACTATATAGTACCCTAAAATCAGAATGTGAGCCGAGTAGTATGTTCGAATTCATAGAATTCTAAAATCAGTATGTGATAAGAACCCAGATGACTTACTACTTCCGGCGAGATTCTGGAGTGCGCATCCCATGCACGCTGTGCTATCCCATGATGCCCCGCGAGCGAATTCATGAATGGGAGTAAAGCGGCGCAATTGACGCTGGTAGATCACGTGACAAAATGGCGGATGTAGTACGTCCAAATTCCATTCATAAGCTGCGTCCCAAATGGCACACTATGCACTATGCACTCATGCACTATGTACTTATGCACTTACACACTCAACAGGATAGTATATGTATGTAGTGTTGTCCCAAATGGCACACTATTGTTTTTTTACTAAGCGGAAATTCAAACCGTTTCCCTGATGACGTTTGACGGTTGCCAAATCAGTGAAATAAACAACCAAATTATCAAATAATACCTGCCCCGAGTATTGCCCCATTCACCATCGGGAGGCGCTATAATCACTCTCGTAGGATAATTTTGCTTTCACCATCCAATATAAATAAAGTTATCCAACATGTGCATCCGATAGCTCCGCCCCTTCCGCTAGTAAGCAAACCTGCGGTCGTTGAGTGCGTGAAGTGTCCATCATTACACACTTCATTTTAGAGGCTAAATGAGTGCATCATCTGGGTAATTAAAGTGCACTTAATGTTTTTAGAGTTTTCAGTGTGAACACACTACTTACACTATTTATACTACAAAATGGCATAGAATAGTGCATAAGTATGCGATTTGGGACGCAGCTATACTTTTCACGTTCATACTGTATAGAACGTACTTTTCTAACGGCCGAGTAGTACGTTTAAATTCAAATGCATTATCTAATGAGTAGTAGGTGGTTTAGGACGCAGCCTGAGTGAAGCTGAGTGCAGGGTTTTATCCGCTTGTTAAGTGTGACATCACGCAGAGCGGCTTCCGGGTCTAAGCGCTCTATTCAACTGAATGGGGAGATTCATGAAATGGTAATAATAAACATTTACAAAGCGATTGAAGGCTTTCGAAAATCACGATCGCAATATATATGTCCATGCCTAATATCCGATAGCCAGAGAGTGATTCATTGTTTTATAAATTGTTAAAATTTTGGTATTTGTTATGCAGCAAGCCCAGAGATTGTTGTGTACACTATGACTTTATGTAAAATTAACTTTAATGTGTGATAGGAATAAAAGTGATCATAAACGAATGATTTCTCCACTCAAGTGAATGGCGGCTTGGACCCAGAAACAGTATTACATACGTCACAAACACGTCATCACTTATCAAGCGGAGATAGGGTAAAGTCTAGATTGGATATGCGGCCGGCCGGAAGTGCGATATGCATATTAATAAAGCAGCATTTTTTTTATAACACTGTATAACAATAATTAATATTTTTACAGTACTGTGAGGGTTGGGTTTAGGGTTGGGGTGGGGGTAGGCATTCAAAAGTTCATTTTATTGGGTTATTTAATAGATAACATAACTAATACTCGGTACAACAACTGTTCTTACATTACTGTGACGGTTGGTTTTAGGAATTGGGTGGGGGTTTATGTTAATAAAATAAAACAAATGAGAAATTTGATTAAAAATATAAATAATTCTTGTTAACTTCCGGCCGCAAACGTATCCGCTCTAGCAACAACCAGCGGATAGGGGGTGCAGGGGATGACATACAGGTGCGGGAGTAATAAGAATTCAGGTGATGGAGATCGTGCTGATTGGGGTGACTTTGAAAGGGATGGATCATGTGATTGGGAGTGTGGAGAACCTGGCCTGGCAGTGAGAATAAGACTGGTTTTGTGGTCCAGGTTTACACTTATTTCTTATAGCGTGAAAACAAATTTAATCTTAAGAACCATTTCGCCTTAAAAGAACCTTTTGTGGAATGTGAAAGTTTCTTTGGATGTTAACGGTTCTTCTTTAAAAAAGTGTGCATACAGTAGAGGCAGTAACATTACAGACTGTCTGTGGGAATAAAAACAGTCAAGTCCTTTTATGACTCGAGGGATGAGAGTAAATAAAGGTCTTTTCAAGGACTGCACAGATGTTTGCCTGCTATTATACTCATTCAGACCTGTCATCATGTTTTCATTATAAGCACTAAAGCTGACAGACACGTGCAGCACGGAGACAGCGTACAATATTATACACACTCCTGACACAAGCATATAGACATTTTATTCGTCTATTTGCCGTTTCGTCCTCTTGATCTCACTTAGTTCCCATTCTGATGTTGTGTGTCACGCTTCCTGTGGTTTCCCTGGAGATGAAGCCATAAATAAACATCAGCGGATGGTATAAAGCAGAGACTGGACGCCTGAATCATCCCACAGCATGATTCAGCGGGAGACAGAGAGCATGAGAAAGACTGCAGCCACAATTTAAGCTTCCCTTCGTTTTCAACTGGCTGTCGATATGATGGTCATTTAACTGATCATTCAAATGGAGCCCTCAGACAGTTTTTCCCCAAAGTTTTTATTCATCATTTGGTTTAATTAAATTAATCTTCATTTCTATAGCGCCTTTACAATGTAGATTGTGTCAAAGCAGCTTAATAGTGTTCTAGTAAATATTAAACGAATAATAACAATGCAAAAAATAGTAACAATGCAGTTATTATACACACAAATATTTTTATTTATATTGTTACATTTATCTGCATGTAATACATCTATAATTACATTTATAATTACACTTTTGATCCATTCCTTAAGTCTTAATCCAACCTGAACCTACCCACACCACCAAACCTGCCTCTAACCCAGGGATAAGCAAACTTGATCCTTGAGGGCCGGTGTCCCTGCAGAGTTTTGTTCCAACACTAGTCAAACACACCTGAACAAACTAATCAGTGTCTTCAAGATCACTTGAACTCTATAATGAGGTCTGTTTGAATAGGGTTGGAGCTAAAATATGCAGGACACTGGCCCTCCAGGATCAAGTTTGCCCACACCTGCTCTAACCTTACCTGCATTCAACCTCAATGCTCCCACACAGGTTGTGCAATACAATATGAACACAATAAATGTACTTTTTTTATACAAGTACCTGGTAGTTAAAGAGCATGTATGTTACCTTTTTTTCAAGATTTAGGAAATGTCTTTTATGTCTCCATGACATCTTTTAGTTTCAGCTCAAAATAACTGTCAGATTATTATTCATTATACCTTTCTGAATCCGGGAAATAGGACACGGGTGTCAAACTCAGTTCCTGGAGGGCCACAGCCCTGCACAGTTTAGTTCCAACCCTGCTTCAACACACTTACCTGTAGGTTTCAAACATGCCCGAAGGACTCAATTAGTTTGATCAGGCGTGTTGTTGTTTTTTTGCCTGTGCCTTTAATGCAAGTGAGCTACTTCTCACCGCCCATCGTTTCCACATGACTGTCAGAGCCATCAAGATCTTTTAGAATTGTACTGACACTATTTATACGGCTGTGGTGATGAAATATGTAGCGATTTTACTGACTTTATTACAGATATGCACTGTTTTAAAAATGTTTTAAACTTGTAAAACTTACTCCTGAGGTGCAGCTGATCATAGAGCTGAACAGATCTTTTAATCCCAGTAGCTTTGCGCACATCCTATCTTGTGGATATGATTATATGCCTTACTGTGGAGACATTAATATGCGGCTGTCAATCAATTCGGTTGGTGGGGAAACCTCACTCCTAGTTTCGTTGCGATGGGCCTCAAAATTGCAGGAATTTGGATCCTATTTTAACATCAGGAAATTTTAAAAAACGTGTGTTTCTATTACTCCAATATGACTTTGGACACACTATACCTACACATAGTTCTGTCCAAACAGCTTACAAAAGTTGATTTTCATCATAGGTTCCCTTTAAGGTCACTTTTTATTGATATTTAATATTTAAATAAGGACTTGGGTTGGAATTGGTATGGTGAATGGCATCATTACTGTTTGTATGACTATGTTTACAATTGAGTGATAGCTGAAATTCAGATATGGTAATGGATGTTTGGTGGTAGACCAATCACAATAGACTGATGGGACATTGACCAATCAGAGTATGCTATCAATATGGCAGGGCTTAGGGACACCAGATCTTTGAACCAATCTGTTTAGACACTCAAAAGAGGTAATACTGCAATGCTTAGTATGTGAACATATATATATATATATATATATATATATATATATATATATATATATATATATATATATATATATATATATATATATATATATATTTATATATATATATATATATATATATATATATGTAACCCCGTCAGTCCTACACCACCCAACCCACTCCGAGCTGGGATCGAACTAGCAATTCTTTGTATGGGAGTCGGTTGCTCTAACAAGAAGGCTAAAGATCATGGCCTGTAGCGTCTGTTGCTAGAGCACCTTTAGTGGTCAGAGGAGTGAGGTTTACGTGCACAGCATTTTACTAGCTGACCTCTGTTACACTCATCCCCCTAAACCTCACTTTTATCTCACTATTTTTAGTCACGGCACCAATGTAACCCCGCAGGTCATACACCACCCAACCCGCTCCGAGCAGGGATGGAACCGGCAACCTTCCACATGGGAGTCGGTTACTCTAACAAGGAGGCTAAAGACCATGGCCTGTAGCATCTGTCGCTAGAGAACCTTTAGAAGTCAGAAGATTGAGGTTTAACATACACAGCATTTCATTAGCTGGCCTCCGCTACTTATACACTACCTGACAAAAGTCTTGTCGTCGATTCCAGTTGTAAGAGCAACAAATAACAACTTGACTTGACCATTTGGAAAAGGGTCAGAAGGTAGATTTTTCTGATGAATCATCCGTTGAACTACATCCCAATCATCACAAATACTGCAGAAGACCTACTGGAACCTACATGGACCCAAGATTCTCACAGAAATCAGTCAAGTTTGGTGAAGGAAAAATCATGGTTTGGGTTTACATTCGGTATGGGAGTGTGTGAGAGATCTGCAGAGTGGATGACAACGTCAACAGCCTGAGGAATTAAGACACTTCTGCTGCCCATTACATTACAAACCACAAGAGAGGGCAAATTTTTCAGCAGAATAGTGCTTCTCATATTTCAGCCTCTACGTCAAAGTTCACATAAGAAAGCATAAAAGGTCAAGGTGCACCAGGATTGGTCAGCCCAGTCACCAGACATAAACATTATTGTGCATGTCTGGGGTAAGATGGAGTTGAAATTGAAGATGAATCCAAAGAATCTTGATGAACTCTGGGAGTCCTACAAGAACGCTATCTTTGCATTTTCTTTCTCAGTTTACAACTTTCAAGCAAGACAAGTTTGGAAAAAGTACAGTACAGAAACTGTAATAAACTGCCAGAGTATTTATATCACTTCCTAAACATTATATTATTTCAAACAACTAAAATATCAATAAAAGTCACTTTGTTAAACTGTAAATCAAAATTCGACAGAGCAGAGATCAAGGTCCCACAATGCAATTCACAACTGTAAACAGAAAACACTTGTGAATCACAAAATACGAAAACCTATACCTCTGTAAGAAAACCTAATCCTGTACCTATAGGAGAACATTTCAGTGTGATATAAGGATAAATTTGTTTAATATTCTCCTTGCTGTTTTTGTTTTTTATTTTTTATAATTGTTTGTGAAATGTTTTGAAACATTTTTTTTCCTACCATATATGCAATGTTAGTTATTAGTTCTTGGACCTATGTGTGAACGTTAGAGGGCTGATAATCTTGTGCAACCCTCACATCATAAATGAAGACGTTTGAGGTCACACAATCAGTCATGAATGGTGAGGATTCCCCTACTAGCCGTTGTGTTGTGGTTTTAACTGCTGCTGAACAGAACAGTTGGCTCAGCGTATCTTGTCCACTTCAGATTTCCTGTTTTGTGTTATGAATGCCAGGCAGCAACTAATCATTTAGTGGTTTCAAGGACAACTTCGTCCTTCACTTTCTCTCTCCTTCTTTCATTGTATCTGTACAGCTGAATTGTTGTAGAATGAGAACTATTTCCTCTTACAGAACACATCCTTTAGTTCAGCCCTGCACTCAGTCAGCCCTGAGCTCATTATTATTAGATGTGCATGAAATGTATTGTATTATGTAATATAGGCTGGCGCGAGTGTTACTATGATTTCAAGTTTAATATATAGATATGACAATTTAGAAGAGCTTGTAAATGTATTTATAGAAATTGTACAATTTCTTATCTAAGATTATTTTATGATTTTTTTATGTATATAATTGATTAAATATAATTGACAATAAAAAATAGCAGTTTTTCATTTTAATGTATTATAGAATGTAAGATTTTAAGCTGAATTTTTGGTAACACTAGACTGTCTGCTTAATATCTGCTTAATATCTGTTGATACTGCTGCTAAACAGACATTTAACTGACTATAAGAAACTGTGCAAGTACATGTCAACTTAAACTAACCTTAACATATCAGTCTTCTTATAATCTAATGAGAATTAGTTGGCATGTAGATGCAATGCAACTTAAATTCAACAAACGGACCATTAAAATAAAGTGTGACCGAATTTTCAGTATTAATACTCCAGGCTTTAGTGTCTCAGGATATGTTTTGTGACTCTTTAATCAGACAATTTACAAATAAGATATTATTAAACATTTTCCCAGAGATGGGTTGCAGCTGGAAGGGCATCCTTTGCGTAAAACATGTGCTGGATAAGTTGGCGGTTCATTCCGCTGTGGCAACCCCGGATAAGTAAAGGGACTAAGCCAAAAAGAAAATGAATGATTTATTACATATTTTAAATGTCATTTACTGTCATTTTTTGGACCAATTTATTACATCTATTCTGATTAAAAGTATTATTTTATTTTATTTATACTGTATATCTTTATTTATTTAGTGCTTTTTATAGTATTCTTCCCACTTTACAAAGATACAAGTGATGATTGACAAGCAATACATTATAGCACATTAAATTATGTTCATTCATTCATTAGTTTTCCTTTGGCTTAGTTCCTTTATTCATCAGGGGTCGCCACAGTGAATTGAACCACCAACTTATCCAGCATAGGTTTTATATATTGTATATATTTGTGTTTACCCTAGTTTTGGGGTTGGTAGAGTTGAACATTATTAGTCATTTTCCATTTTTTCTTTTTTTGTTGTTGTTCATGTGACGTCACTTTACACGGTGACTATGGGCTCTATTTTAAGTCTAAAGTGCATTGTGCAAAAGCATTAAGGACGTGTCTGAATCTACTTTTGCTATTTTAACTATGGAAAAATACGGTTTGTGCCTTGGCGCATGGTCTAACAAGGTTGTGCTTATTCTCTTAATGAGTTATGGGTGTGTTTTGAGCATAACGTGCATTAAAACAATCAGAGACTCATCTCCCATTCCATTTACTTTGCAAGTGGAAAAACTGAAAGATTCACTAATGAGAAAACAGTTAAACAGACCATCTGCAGCACGAAGATAAAGAAAAAGCCTCCCCCATTCAGCCTCTTTACTTTCTCTTTACTTTACTTTTACTCTTTACTCCTTTACTTTCGTGGAATGAGGAAACAGTGGTAGACTCACTCCACTGAAGACTTATGTCCTATTTTTATGGCCCGTATGGTGATGCATACATCTTCAAAAACCTGAAAGGAGAACAAATATGAACTTGCTTTTATCAAAACAAATATAAATATGTATATACAAATACTACTGCTAATAATAACATTATACAAATGCAAATTGTCATAAATAAACTGAAAAAAGCCCCCTGAGATGAAGAAGGCATGGAGTCAGTAGTTTTCATACTTTAATGGAAAATAATAATTTTTGTAACATTTTAATCCTTTATTTTTTTCACATGTAAACATATTTGTGTGTTGCTGTACATCCTGTGTGTATTAAGAAGTATGTAAGCATTTGGACCCACATGGGTGAATAACTAACGCGCTCTGCGCTTGACCTTAAACCAGTTTTGAGTTGGTCAATGGCGCTGTCTATTCCAGTTCCTCAAAATAGTAACGCACCAACAGGCCCGGCCCTAACCAATTTGGCGCCCAAGGCAAGATTTCAGGTGGCGCCCCGTCACATCGCAGTAAATTCCACTGCTAGTGTATAGTCATAAGAAACTAAACAGCTTTTTGATCGACTACTACAAGCTGGGAAAATGTCAGATAAATATGCCAATGCAATTAACATTATTGCTGAATAGATCTAATATTTACACATTTGCTTGAGGAAGGAATGATGGGGGTTGCTACATTACTATTGCTATTTTCCAAAACATCTAAGCCCTTCCATAACATTAGCTGACGTAAAACTAACAGATAGCACTATAGCTATTTAATGATTAGCAATGTTATGTCATATCTATCAACGTTGGATGTTAAAATATGGGACAACAAATAGCTTCAAATAATAGAAAACATAGCAAACAATAGAAAATATTGACATTAAAATAAAAGGTTTAAACCTATTAAAATCAATGGACTATACAGAAATTAAATAAAGCTATAATATCTATTCTCTCTCTCTCTCTCTCTCTCTCTCTCTCTCTCTCTCTCTCTCTCTATATATATATATATATATATATATATATATATATATATATATATATATATATATATATATTATATCTATATGTAAATATATATTTAACTTTTAATTGTATTTGCATACTGATAAAAGCAAATGAATCTCTCATTGTGTTTTGTTTGATAACAGAGGTGTTAATGTAAGAATGCACAGATCTAAAATGAATGAATGAATGAAGCATTCGACTACTTTAGTAACTATTGTGCTCATTTAAGAGAAAATTAGTTGTGTTTAAAATAAAACAAGCAGGATAGAGCAAAAAAAAAAAAAAAAACGAAAAAAAAAAGCACTTTTTCGACGGTCCCTTACGGAGAGCGCCACTCCGCGCGAGCTCAGCTCTCCCGGCTCAACGGAGCAGTGCTCGTAATATCGAGCGAAAAAAAAGGAAAAAAAACCAGCTGTGAAACATAACCAGCTTGGTCTTTCTGTAGGAAACACACTTTAGATCTTTTTAGGGTAAGAGGTTTTTGAGTTATTGCCATCTATCACTGAATGTGTGTCAGGAATTTTGAAAACAAAACCAACTTAACCCCGCTCATTTCTGGCGCCCCCTGGATGTACAGCGCCCTTAGCATTTGCCTATACTGCCTATGCCACGGGCCGGCCCTGCGCACCAACAATTCGCTTTAACACACCTCCTTTTTAGACCAGCACAGCAATGAGTCCACCAAGTGGTGCAAATGGATTTGCTATTCAAACAATGTGGTGCAAGACGTTGAAATAACAGTCACACTGGTCTGAAAATAGCAACAAATCGCGCAAAACACTTATTGCGCCGAGCAGGCACGTGCACACATAGGGCTCAACCTGTGCAATGCACATGCCCTTTTTAGTCTTGGATAGAAAGTGCCCTTCCAAAATTATCAAAAGTGCCCCCGCGACGCGGCACACCCTCGGTCCCGCTCTTCAGTAGGCGCGCGACAACACCGGTCTTGAGTACGGGCGCGACAACACCGCTCTTGAGTATGCGTGCGACAACACAGCTGATCAGAACGCGCGCGACAACACCGCTCTTCAGTACGCGCGCAACACCCCCACCCCCCACCCCCCGCTCTTCAAAAAATTTATCCTGCACATGCCCTTCGGACGGTCTCTGCACGGGCCTGGCGCCGAGTGTATGATAGGGCCCTATATCTCCATGTTTAAACATCTTCAAGTGTTTTAGATACACTGTGGTGCAGATTAATTATCATATTCATGTACAAGGTACAAGTACCTAAACTAATTCCATGACACTATTCTAGTACATCTCCAAAAACAATGATCAGTATTCATTTTCCAAATTAAAATAGTCTAAAAATACCCTAGTTGTGGTTTCATAGTCTGAATGCATGCTTGTACCAATAAAAGTGCTAAATATTTTCTTTGCAAATCCACAATGATAAATGATTAATATGAAACCGAATACCATAATCCCTGTGTAGCCATGCATCTTTACACAAAGATGTGACGATCTAAAGAGAGGACTCTAATGAGAAAAGAGTTGGCTGTCCTGTCGAAGGTTAAAAATAAAGCCTGAATATGTCAAGACTGTAGTGAAGATTCCAGAGTACATTCTCTGAGGACAGGGTTAAGAGGAGAGGGCTAAGGCCAGTTATTTCTGTGTCCACTGAATCATATGTTTTGCTGAGGGGGAGAAAAAAAGCAGCTAAAGTTTGAGCTTGAGGCATGTGGTCCTGGGATAGATGTAAAGAAGAAGAGCAAAAGAAGCTCTCCTCTGTCAGTAAGTCTGATTATGTAATGTTAAGAGATTTCCAGAGCTCGGTAATGTGAAAGACACAATGGCTGAAGCTGTTTCAGAATGAGTGGGCTCTCGGTTGCTTTCTGGAATAGAGAGAAGGGAGGATAGATATGTCAGAGGAGTGATAATTGAGAATAGAAACGCCCTCCTTGTCTTTAAGGTCATGAATATTTTCTGCTCCAAATGGCATTTGCTACATTATTAATTGATAGAGAATTTTAAAGGTTTTTGTTTTGTTATTCTTGCTTTATTTATGTGACCAAGTAGTTTTCAGTGCAATCATCGATGTAAACAGAACACGGTGCTAAAATAAACAGGGTATCCACTGCTATTACAGAAAGCAGCAACAAATGAGAGCAAAATAAATTCACTCATAAATTTTCCTTCAGCTTTATACCACAGCAGAATGAACTGCCAACTTATCCAGCATATGTTTTACACAGCAGATGCCCTTCCAGCTGCAACCCAGTACTGGGAAACATCCATAAACACACATTCACACATACACTATATGGCCAATTTAGTTTATTCAATTCACCTATAGCGCATGTCTTTGTACTGCGGGGGAAACCAGAGCACCCAGAGGAAACCCACGTCAACACAGGGGGAACAAGCAAACTTTACACATAAATGCCAATTGGCATTCTGGGACTCGAACCAGAGACCTTCTTGCTGTGAGATGACATGTCTAACCATTGAGCCACCATGTTGCCGAGCAAAAGAAATTGATTAGGTAAAAATTATTGGACCCTCAAGCAACTGAATAAAACTAACTTGTGAGCTGTTGAATCATTCACTAAGCTGAATTGTTTAAAAACATTGATTCATTCTGGAATAAATCAGACTTTTAAACCATTGAATCTTTATCAACCGAATTACTCAATTA
This sequence comes from Danio rerio, assembly GCF_052040795.2. Classification (NCBI taxonomy): domain Eukaryota; kingdom Metazoa; phylum Chordata; class Actinopteri; order Cypriniformes; family Danionidae; genus Danio; species Danio rerio. The sequence continues at coordinate 39,834,927 of NC_141032.1, forward strand.
CAGAGATTCATTCAGAAACAAAACTGACTATGAATCATTCAATAAGAATCTGTAGCATCAAAGCAACCCATTTTTGCTGGTTACTTCATCTCTTTGTGCATCGCTACATAAAATAGTTCCATATGTGTCCAGCAAGTAATTTTGAACAGCATATAGTTGAGTGAATGATTCAATAAATTGCTTGACTGTTTTATTCCTAATTCCTGACTTAATATTCTTGAATTTTTAACCATTTATTAAAGTTAATATTTAAAAAATTCACCAGATTCAGTTTTTTTTCCTATTCACACTGAGTAATCATTAATTTAACTAAGCCTTAAAAAGTTCTATTTAATTTCTGAACAAATCAGAATTTTGTCTTTTACATTTAGATGCTAATTTTGAATGATTTACTGATTTAATGACTCACGACTCTGAATTGTTCTTGGAAAAAACAATGAGTGTGTTGTTTTTAAACAGTTTAAATTATTAATTCCACAGGACATAAGTGTGTTTTGTTCCTGAATGTACAGTATGAGTGTTTTTGAATGATTCAGTTGAGTTAATAATTCAACAAGTCGCATCTACTTCACTCTTGAATGTTTCAGTATTTTTTAATGATTCATTGTCTGTTTGTTCCTGAATGAATCTCAGTAATCGATTAGTTCAGTTAGTAAGGATTCAGTGATTCACAAATATAATATGTATCTGAATGAATCAGTGTTTTTGATCAATTCAGCTGAGTCTGTTTCATTCAGTTGCTTGGGTGAGCGATTCATTGATTCTCTGAACAGTCTCTTTTGCTCTCATTTGTTAAATGAAATTCACTCCAGTGGATGGTTTTAGTGATAAATGTTTTAGTTTCTTATATTCTTGAATTAGTTACTGTTTTTCTCTGAATTTCCACATTAAAGGACTCAATAAAGTTGCTTTTGTTCTTGAATTGTTCAGTGGTTTTGAACAAAATGCTTCAGTGATTGAGTGTGATATTAGTCACCACTTACTGGTGTCCCAATGTAACTCACAGAATATCCCCAGATCTTAGAACATCACCAGACTAACCATGATATAATTTTACATCATTTACAAATAAATGGCTATTTTGAGCCAGTTGTAATGATTTACTCAAAAATATGTCATAACTTTGCTCTCTTTGAATAAGAACCAGAGTTGTGGAGGGTCACTATAAACTCAGTTTGACTTTAAATGTTTGAAGCTGAAAGTCTCTCTCACACACACACTCCCATGGCATTTTTATTGACCTGGGCGACTTTCAAGATTGTAAACTGTGTGTAAAGTGAAAGATTGCACCATTTCGCCAGTGTCCAGCTGTGTTTGGACCACACTGAGACTCACACTGTTACGTGAATATAACTACACTGTACTGTTGGCTGATGACATGGTCTAAAGTGGTGGTCTGTGTGTAAAACTCAGTGAGAAGAAAACCGTGGGATCCAAGTAAAATTGTTGGCACAGCTGGCCCCCGGATGACTCTCCTGGGCTGGCAAAGCCCACTCAAATGTTTTGTCTGTATGTTTGCTTTGCTGGAAACCATGAGAGCCACACTTCAGATGTGAAAGTTAGGTGGCGAATGAAGCCAAGCTGAGTTTTACGACCTTCTCATAACTCTGCGTGAAGATTCTATAAATCCTGAAATGCAAATAATATCATTCAGCCAAACCATTCAGCAGTAAATCACATCGATTGTTGTTAGCTCCTCGGAATCTCCTTTTTATGTCGACATCCAATCAAACGAAGTCATATTTGTCTTAAGCAATGCATTCCTACAATATTTCAAAGGTCAGGGCTGGGTATTTGGATTAGGCTCTAGAATCAATACTGCTCCTGTCTTGAGTAGTGTAGCAAACATCTGAGAGTGTGTACTGTGCACTTGAGACAGAAAGGGAGGATATCACACATTTGATAAGAAAGGAGAGACCTGCATATTTACTTGGTGCAGTGCTTTTCTTGACTACTGGATAAGAGAATCACTGAATAAGAGAACAGACGTGTTAGATGGTGTTATTTTGGAAAAAACCAAAAAACTAAGCCTTCATAATAACTTTAAAAAATAACAATTTCATTTTTAAGTATAATTATTTTAGCTACATCTTTTTTAGCTACATGATTTTTTAACAACACTGGTATAGCCTCACAAAATGCATTACGTGATTGTGTGAATGAATCCATCTCTCAATCAATCTATTAATCCATCCATCAATCAAATACAATCTTAATCAATTCATTCATCCATCCAATGAGACCTCAATCCATCCATCCATTCATCCATCCATTTATCCAATGAGATCTCAATCTGTCCAACCAACCAATGAGATCTCCATCCACCCATCCAACCAACAAGATCTAAATCAATCCATCCAACCAATGAGATCTCAATCCACACAACTATCTATCTAGCCAACCAACCAACAATATCTCCATCCATCTATCGATCAAACGCAACCTTAATCAATCCATTCATCCATCAATTTGACCATCCATCCATCAAATGCGATCTCAATCCATACATCCATCTAATAAGATCTCAATCCATCCATCCTACTATCCAATGAACCACCCATGCACCCATCTACT